>NC_057797.1:516987049-517287049 GCF_018294505.1 Triticum aestivum | reverse complement strand
AATCAAGTTTCTCAATCTTTCCGGCCGAGCCATGACGCCCAGATGTTTGAATTTCACTCCCATCTCTTGCATGGGACCTACAAATTCACCTAAGGACACACATGTGATTTTTCAAACAACTTTGGTGCACTGGAGCATGTGCTTGTAGTTCAAATTTGAATTATGCACATTAAATGCACAAAAACTCAATTAATGTATAAAAAAGGCCAAACGAACACGGAATAATTCCAAAATTTAGCACGATACTTCTATTTGGCCTAATCTACCCATGCACAAAAATTAAGGCGAGAGAGGTGGTGTACGTATGTCGTTTCACACACGGAGGTGACACATTCCCTCTCGGAACCACGAGCCTTCTTGGGGGAAGCTCCGGTTTCAAGAAGCTTACACCAAAGCTTGTCCCAATTCGGCCAAAAACCTTACTTCAACATGTTGGTGCCATGTCATGCACCATGCCAAGTTTCATGATATTCAGCCGTGTTTTGGATTTACGGGAATTAAAAAACCAAGTTTCTCAATCATTCCAGCCGAGCCACGACACCCAGATGTTTGAATTTTATTCCCATTTCTTGCATTGGACCTATAAATTCACCGGAAGACACACATGTGATTTTTCAGCAAACTTTGGTGCATTGGAGCATGTGCTTGTAGTTCAAATTTGAATTATGCATAATAAATGCCCAGAAACTCAATTAATGCATAAAAATGCCAAACGAACCCGGAATAATTCCAAATTTAAACACGACACTCATGTACTAGTTGCATGTTCACTGTACGTAAATGTTCTAGCAATTCAAACACTATCCTTTCCCTCCGTAGCACCATTTTGTCTTTCAAATAATAATTAAAAAATCAGGTATACCACAAACAGTTTACTAGAAATAATCGTGTGGGATGCGATATAAAATATCTTGGGGGCACCGTCTTGTCTGGCTTACGCAGGAAGCTTCGTCGTCTACAGTCCATTGCCCCCGCTCGAACCACACTTGCGCACTAGTTTCTCGTGGCACCAAGCAAATTGTTTTGCCACCACGGAAATATCTATCTCCCCGCCCGCTCCCTCCTACCAAAAGCCACATTTCCACTGTTCCTCCTTGCTTTCCAAGTTCAAACCTTCAATGCTGCTTACTGGCAGCTCAGCCTCCTTGCCGGCGACCCTTCTTCTTGCAGCGCCGCCTCCTCGCCGGCTACCCTTCTTCTTGCAGCACCACCTCCTCGCCGGCGACCCTTCTTCTTGCAGCGCCGCCTCCTCGCTGGTGAACCTTCTTCTTGCTGTGCGGCCTCCTCGCCGCCGACCCTTCTTCTTGTTGTGCGGCCTCCTCGCTGCCGACCCATCTTCTTGTTGCGCGGCCTCTTCGATATGGTCAGGTAATCCACACCCCACCCACACCATCCTCCTCCTTTCCCATCCCACATGCCTCGACTGACGGAGCGACACCTTCCACCGAAATCACTGCCCCCTCCTCCAATTAAGCGCCGCCCACAGCCACTTTATACGCAGTATAACATGGAGCCGAGTAGCATGCGGCCGCACGCGTGAGCCAGGTCGCTATGGCTATCATGTGTGTTGACCACCAGATCTTGGAGGAGCACCTCGTCTTCGAAGCTACCGTCGACACCGCCACGCGGTTGTCTACTTTAAAATACAGTTCGTGATGTTTTCTCAAGGCCACCGCCATTGCCTTCTAGTGGTTTGTCCCCTATAATGTTAATATGCAATCTGATGTTCAATTAATAGTTTGGTCCTGTGAAATGTAATGTTCAGTTAACACTTTGGTCCAGCAGTTGCTACATTTTGTAGTACTGTTCTCAAGCATTCTTTGTTTTGTTAACTGTCTTATCTTGTAGTACATCTTCCTATTCTGCAATGTCGTGCTCAGTTAACTATTTTGGTTCATTTGGTCAGCTGTCCATTTAACTGTTTGGTTCAGTTCTGCAATTTGATTTTCATTTGCTGTGGGTACAATTTTGTATTGTTATGCATGTGACGCCAATCGAATTTGGCTATACTCAACACATATTCTACTGATAATATGGCAACTCTCAGTTAACCCGATCAAGATCTTCCTTATGTGTGCTGCAGGGAAACAATGAGAGACACTGCAGTTTACCATCGAGGTTTGTTCAAGCAGGGTCCTTTGGCTAATAGCACATTATTGTGCAGTTGCGGGAATCATTCTAATATTTAGGTTTCTTGCAATTTGGTCTTGCACACGTAGGTCCTACTGTGAGAGGCTTAGACCCACTGTTCGACCCATTTTGCATATGGGGAAATGAGATGTCCATGAATACCAGTCAAGTCAAGAAACTCAAAAAGATTGTTAGGATGAAGAAACTTACAACGAATAACATCAAGATCTTTGTTTGCACAATGAAGAAGACATCAGTCAACTATAGGATGGTACCAACTCTTTTACCTTGTTTTTACCCCTTGTGCCATTTGAAAATTTAAAACAGTGATTTTTGCATAGCTTTGTTTTCAGTACTTTTCAAAGCAATTCACCGATGATTACCTCTCAAACCACCTGCATGGTCAACAGGCGAGGAAGGTATTCATTCAACACCCACGGTACAATATTGAAGTCTTGCTGAAGAGGATGAACATTGGGTGGGCAGTTATCCATAGCCATTGGCCTAAAGTTGTAAGGACATTCAACATCACTAAAGGCTCAATATTTGCCTTCCGCTTCTGCAGTTTCCCAGATGAGATTCATCTGTTTATTTACTGTGTATGATGCTACTTTCCAAAGGTTTTTGATGCTGCATGTGAAACTTGGTGTTGGTGTGTAATGGCGTAACTGAATGCCGAAGCTATCTGATGTAATTTGATTATGAAATCCTAGATGCTTTTACACGGATATGAAATATCTGGCGTGTTCTATAAGAAATATCTGTTTGATTAGTACATGGATTATCAATAATAGGCTAATTACCCTGCTTATTGGGGTTTTCTATTGCAAACGGTTACTCAAACAACACCATGGGTGATGAAATCTGACAACCCACACGGTTTCTAGAAAGTAGGCGTGTTTGATCAACTAACAATCACACACGGCTTCCGGTAGTGAACTGTTTGTGTTAGGCCACCTTGCACAAACGTTTCCACACAAAGAACTGTGTGTGATATACATACCTACGGAAATGTTTTTCTAGGATTCACCGTGTGGGATGTACATACATACGGAAATGATTTTCTAGGATTCACCGTGTGGTATGCACATACATACAAAAATGATTTTATGGGATTCACTCTATGGGATGTACATACCTACGGAAATGATTTTCTTGGATTACCATGTGGGATGTATATACCTCCAGAAATGATTGGGTTTCGATGCCTCGCCCCATCGCACAAGGCCCCAGCCTGGGTCCCGGGAGGGCCTGTCCCTGATGATTTCTGGGTCGTGTGGGAAGGACACCCTATCGCACAAACTCACTTGGCGACGATTCCAAATGCCATCGCGGAAAGGGGTTAAAAACCGTTTGTTTAGGACATGGCTGTACCAGTGATAGAATTTTTTTCCTTTTGCTGGTATTAGAAACTAGGTGGTATAAATTTAACGACAATATAATTAGCATAATCGGCATACCAAGGAGTATTATGGGAAGCATTTATGACATTTAATTGTTCATCAGGAAAGCTATCATCAATAGGTAGTGGGTCATCAAGAACATTTTATAACCTAGACAAGTTGTCTGCAACGGGGTTCTCAGCTCCCTTTCTATCAATAATATGCAAATTAAATTCTTGTAGCAAGATAACCCATCTAATAAGTCTAGGTTTATCATCTTTCTTTTCCGTAAGATATTTAATAGCAGCATGATCAGTGTGAACAGTTACCTTGGAATCTATAATATAAGGTCTGAACTTATCACATGCAAATACAACTGCTAAAAATTCTTTTTCAATAGTAGCATAATTTCTCTGGGCACTATCTAGAGTTTTACTAGCATACTGGATAAAATTTAATTTCTTATCTACTCTTTGTCCTAGAACAACACCAACAGCATAATCACTAGCATCACACATAATTTAGAAGGGTAAATTCCAATCAGGTGGCTGAACAATAGGTGCAGATATCAAGGCTTTCTTAAGTATTTCAAATGCTTCTACACAATCATCATCAAAAACAAAAGGAACACATTTTTGCAAGAGATTAGTGAGAGGCCTAGAAATTTTATAGAAGTCTTCAATAAACCTCCTATAGAAACTAGCATGACCAAGGAAACTTCTTATACCTTTGATATCTTTAGGACACACCATCTTTTCAATAGCGTCTACTTTAGCTTTATCAACTTCAATGCCTCTTTTAGAAACTTTATGCCCCAAGACAATACCTTCATTAAACAAAAAGTGGCACTTTTCCCAATTCAAGACAAGATTAGTTTCTTCACATCTCTGCAAAATTCGGTCTAGGTTGCTTAAGCAATCATGATAAGAAGTTCCGTAAATGGAGAAATCATCCATGAAAACCTCAACAATCTTCTCACAAAAGTCAGAGAATATAGCAGTCATACATCTTTGAAAGGTAGCAGGTGCATTGCATAAATCAAAAGGCATACGCCTATAAGCAAAGGTACCGAAAGGGCAAATAAAAGTGGTTTTCTCTTGATCCTCTTTTGACACAGGTATTTGAGAGAAACCAGAATAACCATCTAGAAAGAAAAATTATGTATGCTTGGATAATCTTTCTAGCATTTGATCAATAAAAGTTAGAGGGTAATGATCTTTTCTAGTAGCTTTATTTAATTTACGAAAATCAATTACCATTCTATAACATGTAAAAATTCTACGAGGAATCAATTTATTCTTATCATTAGGAACAACAGTAATACCTTCCTTCTTAGGGACGCAATGAATGGGACTTACCCATTGACTATCAGCAATAGGATAAATTATACCTGCCTCTAGAAGCTTTAGTATTTCATTTCTTACCACTTCTTTCATCTTAGGATTTAACCGTCGTTGGTGATCCACAACTGGTTTAGCATCTTTCTCCAGTTTAATTTTGTGTTGACATAGAGTGGGACTAATGCCCTTAAGATCATAAAGAGTATATCCAATAGCGGCATGGTGCTTATTCAGAGTTTTCAATAATTTCTTTTATTCATGCTCTGAAAGGTTAGCACTAGTAATAACAGGATATATCTTCTTTTCATCAAGGTAAGCATATTTCAGAGTACCATGTAATTGTTTAAGCTCAAACACGGGATCACCCTTAGGTGGAGGAGGATCCCCAAGGATTTCAACAGGCAAATTGTGTTTCAAAATAGGTCCTTGATTAAATAATACTTCATGTATTTCCCTTCTTTCATTCATAAACATAGCATTTTCATGGTCTAGCAAATATTGTTCTAAAGGATCAGCTGGAGGCACGGGAATAGAAGCAAGACCAATAATTTCATCCTTACTAGGCAATTCTTTATCATGGGGTTGTCTATGAAATCTAGGGAAATTAAAATCATGAGACATATCCCCTAAACCAACAATAACAATATCTTTCTCGCGATCTATCTTAGCATTAACGGTATTCAAGAAAGGTCTACCAAATATAATGGGACAAAAATTATCTTGTGGGGAACCAAGAACAAGAAAATCAGTAGGATATTTCATTTTCCCACACAAGACTTCAACATCTCTAACAATCCCAATTGGTGATATAGTATCTCTATTAGCAAGCTTAGTAGTAACATCAATATCTTCTATCTCAGCAGGTACAATATCATTCATGATTTATTTATATAAGGTATAAGGAATAGCACTCACACTAGCACCCACATCACATAAGCCATGATAACAATGATCTCCTATTTTAACAGAAACAACAGGCATGCCAACAACATGTCTTTGTTTATCTTTCATATCGGGTTTGGCAATTCTAGCAGCTTCATCACAAAAATAAATAACATGCCCATCAATGTTATCGACCAAGAGATCTTTAAACATAGCGATACTAGGTTCAACTTTAATTTTCTCAGGGGGTGTAGATGTTTTAGTGTAACTCTTACGAACCACAGTTGAAGCTTTAGCATGATCCTTTATTCTAATAGGGAATGGTGGTTTCTCAATATAAGCAGTAGGAACAATAGGATCAACATTATAAGTAATAGTTTCTTCTTGAACCTTAATAGGTTCTACTACTTTAACTTCAATGGGAGAATGATATTGAAACCACTTCTCCTTGGGGAAATCAACATGAGTAGCAAAAGATTCACAGAAAGAAGCTACTATTTCAGAGTCAAGTCCATATTTACTGCTAAAATCACGAAAAGCATCGGTACCCATAAAAGATTTAACACAATCAAACTTAAGGTTTATACCTGACTCTTTACCTTCGTCAAGTTCCCAATATTCGGAGTTGTGTTTAATTATTTCCAATAAATCCCATTTGAATTCAATATCCTTCTTCATATAGGAACCAGTACAAGTAGTATCGAGCATGGATCGATCATTATGAGAAAGCCGAGCATAAATTTTTTGAATAGTAATATCTCTTGAGAGCTCATGATTGGGGCATGAATATAACATTGACTTAAGCCTCCCCCAAGCTTAAGCGATACTTTCTCCTTCATGAGGCCAAAAATTATATATATAATTCCGATCACGATGAACCGATGCATAGGATAAAACTTCTGATGAAATTTCAATTTCAATTGGTTGTAGTTCCATGATCCAATATGTAACGTCCCAGATGTAACATTCCATAATTGTAACTCCAACTCTTGTCATTTCCGGCAATGTTATATGTTATATCTTCCGTGGTTGGGTTTTGTCCTCGTTTTGCATTTTGTCCATGTCATGCATTTCATATCATGTTATCATGTGCATCTCAATTGCATTCGTGTTCATCTCTTGCATCCGGCCATTTTCCCCGTTGTCCATTTCGGAATGCGACACTCACACATGCACCCGTTGCACCTCTAAGATCTCGTTTCATGAGAGGCAGAATAACATTCTCGGAATGGGCCGAGATTTGTCAAGTGGCCTTGGTACATCACCGATAGGCCGCCTGTCAAATTTCATTCCATTTGGGGATCGTTTGATTCCCCGATGGTTAACCGTGTAACCGCTGAAACCCCCCTCTCCATGCAGCCCAACACCCCTCCACAACAGCCCACTAGCCCATCTAACCCCCTCCATGCTCTCCGTCATTGGATCACGATCGTGTGGGAGAAAACCGCACCTCAATAGCCCTCTCCTAGCCCCTCTACCTATATAAAGGCCTCCCCCTTCGAAATCAGGGGCAAACCCTAGACCGTCCCCTTCCTCCGCGCGCTGGACATGTCGGACCGGCACCAGACGCGTCCGCCGCCACCCCCGCCGCGGATCCAGAGCCGCCACGTGTCCGCCGGCTCCTCCCACCATAGTGGCTCGTGGGGCCCGAGCCAGGCCCGTGCGGCTCGCCCACCACCGCCGCGCGCCCCGTGTGCCTCGTCCGCCATCACCTGCCTTCACCATCGCCTCGCCTCCGTCCACCGCCGCCGCAGCCACAAGCTTGCCGCGCCGCCGCCGCCCGCCGCCGCCCGCCGCCTCCTGCGCCGACCATCGGCCGCCCTGCCGTGCCGCCGACGCCACCCGACCCACGCCGTTGCCCTTCTCCTTCGTCGGCGCCGCACCCCGCCAGTGTTGCCACCTCGCCCGTCGCCGGATCCGCCGCCCCCTGATCGGGACGAGATCCACCAGGACGCCATCCAAACAGCGCCTAAATCCGCTCCATCCTGAAACGTCCCGTCCACTTCTCCTCGAGGTTGATTTTGACTAAGTCCCCAGATATGCAATATCAAGTGTGCCACTTTGACCTGCCATAACTCTGTGCTCGTAGCTCTGTTTTGTGCATATGATATATCGAATGTTCATCTTGTGATGCTCTACATGCTAGTGTAATTTGCATGCATGTTACTGTTCAGCTTGATGCCCTAATCTTCATTGCAAATGTGCTAAATGTTATAATCTACTGGGTACTGTCATAACTTGCTGGTTTGTCTTTTTCATAGCATTTTGTGTGTTTATCTTTTGAGCATCATGTCAACATGTTTTAGGAGCATCTTCATGCCATCTTTACAGTGGTGCAACCTTTGTATTTTTGTGTGCCCTGTGGTAACTAGCACAAGCATGTAAAGTAGAGTACTTGATGTTGCTGATTTCAGTGACTTAGTGTTTTCTGCTAAGTCTTTTCCTGCTACATTATGTTGCCATGTTAACTTGATGCTACAAGTGAATCCATGCATATTTCGGAGATGCCCAATAAGGATGTTTTGTAGATATGGTTATGCTCTATCCATCCATGCCCTTGTTTGAAATTATGGAGTGTTGTAGCTTGTCATTACCATGCTCTCAATTTGCTAAATATAATTGATGTCAGTCTGTTAATAGTAAGTTCATTTTTGCCATGTGATTTGCTAGTGATATATGCATCCTATGAACATGCTCTTGCCTTGATGAGCTTCATAAATTTGTCTTCTTACTGTTGGTTGCTTTACTATTCCATGATATTCACTATGATGAGTACCACAAGCTTGCAAAGTTGCTATCATGAATCTGTTTCTGCCATGCATGAATTTCCTCTAAGTCTGAAACCTATTCATATCACTTGCCATGTTTGCATTGATGCTATCGTCTTTTCTGTAGTTCTTTGGAACAAGTTCAGTAAGGGAGTTTAGTTAACTGCATTTAGGGCTATCATGCTATGCACAAATTTGACATGATGTGTCCCTGTAACATGTAGTTTACTAGCTCTAAACATTGCTACTTGATGCTCTTTCTGTAATGCTCAGTGAATTTCTGCTAAGTCTGTTAAATTGTTGTCATTTGCATTTTTACCATGCTGTTTTAGACTTGTTCTAGTGAGTTCTAGTAGTAGCTCAGTGTTCATGATTTGTAGAACTTCACCTGTTCTTCACTGCCATGTATTTTGTTTCCATGTTGGAGTGCATCCGTTTCCGGTGATCTTCATATTGATTTCAACCGAAATCTCCCAATCTATCCAGTGGCTTGCTTGGTTTGCCAAGTTAATGCCATGATCATCTTTCCCCTTCCGAAGTACCCATATGCATTCACATCATATATATTGCATCCCATGCCATGTCTTGCATCATGTTGCTTGTGCATTTCACCGTGATTGATTGTTGTTCCCTTGCTTGTGTCTTGCTTTGGGTAGAGCCAGGAGACGAGTTCGTGTTCGAGGACCCTATCGAGTACGTTCACGAGGAGCAAGCTTTTGATACCTCTGAAAACATTACAGACAAGATGATCATTACACTACAAAAAATACACGTCCATGACATTTTGGGCCGAACGAATTTTTTTCCTGTCATACTTATGACACTTGTATGACAATAGTTGTGACAAAACCCAGTATCATCATAGATGTGGTGGGGTCCTACTTCTATGACAAAAATCATGACATAAAATGGGCTTTTTGTCCTTGGCGCACCGGAGATGCAGCTACATGACATTCTTTAGGCCGTTCATGATGGAAAAACCATGTTAGAAGCGAGGGCGAGGAAAATATCGGGGAGTTCCCAGTTACGGTGGCTGGTCGGGGGCCGAGCGATGCGTGTTTCTCTCATACGTACGCACGTGTCTGCGAGGCGTTGCGCTCTAACCGAACCTGAGCGAGGCGTTGGGCTCTAACTGAACCCGAGCGATTGCACTGCAGGCTACGTGTTACTGAACCCGAGCGATCAATTGATGGCTGTTAACTGAACCCGATCAAGTGATTCCTTTGCTACTACTGCTAACTGAAGCCGATGGATGCTGCCTCTGGATGAACAGTGAGTGTTATTGGGGGCGGGGTTTGCATGAACAGTTCCCGGTGGGGGTTGGATGAATAGGAACCCGTGGTAGTAGAGGCCGTTGCCGCTGGATGAACAGTACCCCGATCGATCGAGCCGATGGATGAACAGGACCCCGTGGAGGGCTGGTTGAACAATAGCCGGTGGAGGGCTGGATGAACAGTAGCCCATGGAGGGGTGGTTGAACAGGACCCCCGTGGAGAGGGCTGGTTGAACAGTAGCCGGTGGAGGAGCGAGCGGTGGAGGCTGGATGAACAGGAGCCCGTGGATGAACAGTCGCAGGGGGAGGCTGGAGGAGGTCGATGGTGGATGAACAGTACCCCATGGAGGCTGGAGGAGGCCGACGGTGGAGATGAACAGTATCCTGGGGAGTCCCGTGTTGGGGAATGTAGCAGAATTTTAAATTTTTCTACACATCACCAAAATCAATCTATGGAGTCATCTAGAAACGAGGGAGAGAGGAGTGCATCTACATACCCTTGTAGATCGCGCGCGGAAGCGTTCAAGAGAACGGAGTTGATGGAGTCATACTCGTCATGATCCAAATCACCGATGACCAAGTGCCGAACGGAACGCACCTCCGCGTTCAACACACGTACGGTTGGGAAGACGTCTCCTCCTTCTTGATCCAGCAAGGGGGAAGGAGAGGTTGATGAAGATCCAGCAGCACGACGGCGTGGTGGTGGATGCAGCAGGATCCCGGTAGGGCTTCGCCAAGCGCAAGCGGGGAGGAGAGGTGTTACGGAGGGAGAGGGAGGCGCCAAGGGCAAGGGTGCGGCTGCCCTCCCTCCCCCCTCTTTATATAGGGGCCTTGGGGGGGTGCCGGCCCTAGGAGATGCAATCTACAAGGGGGCGGCGGCCAAGGGGTGGCTTCCCCCCCAAGCCAAGTGGGGGGCGCCCACACCCCTAGGGTTTCCCACCCCTAGGCGCAGAGGAGGTCCAAGGAGGGGCGCACCAGCCCACCAGGGGCTGGTTCCCCTCCCTCTTCAGCCCATGGGGCCCTACGGGATAGGTGGCCCCACCCGGTGGACCCCCGGGACCCTTCCGGTGGTCCTGGTACAATACCGGCGACCCCCGAAACCTTCCCGATGGCCGAAACTGGACTTCCTATATATAAATCTTTACCTCCGGACCATTCCGGAACTCCTCGTGACGTCCGAGATCTCATCCGGGACTCCGAACAACTTTCGGGTTACTGCATACTAATATCTCTACAACCCTAGCGTCACCGAACCTTAAGTGTGTAGACCCTACGGGTTCGGGAGACATGCAGACATGACCGAGACGCCTCTCCGATCAATAACCAACAGCGGGATCTGGATACCCATGTTGGCTCCCACATGCTCCACGATGATCTCATCGGATGAACCACGATGTCGAGGATTCAATCAATCCGTATACAATTCCCTTTGTCAATCGGTACGTTACTTGCCCGAGACTCGATCATCGGTATCCCAATACCTCGTTCAATCTCGTTACCGGCAAGTCACTTTACTCGTGCCGTAATGCATGATCCCGCGATCAACCACTTGGTCACACTGAGCTCATTATGATGATGCATTACCGAGTGGGCCCAGAGATACCTCTCCATCATACGGAGTGACAAATCCCAGTCTCGATTCATGCCAACCCAACAGACACTTTCGGAGATACCTGTAGTGTACCTTTATAGTCACCTAGTTACGTTGTGACGTTTGGCACACCCAAAGCACTCCTACGGTATCCGGGAGTTGCACGATCTCATGGTCTAAGGAAATGATACTTGACATTCAGAAAAGCTACAGCAAACGAACTACACAATCTTTGAGCTATGCTTAGGACTGGGTCTTGTCCATCACATCATTCTCCTAATGATGTGATCCCGTTATCAATGACATCCAATGTCCATAGTCAGGAAACCATGACTATCTTTTGATCAACGAGCTAGTCAACTAGAGGCTCACTAGGGACGTGTTGTGGTCTATGTATTCATGCATGTATTATGATTTCCTGATAACACAATTATAGCATGAATAATAGACAATTATCATGAACAAAGAAATATAATAATAACCACTTTATTATTGCCTCTAGGGCATATTTCCAACATCCCGTTTTGCGGTATGCCACACCCCTCCCGACGAACAGGACCCCCGTTTCGACCGTAGCACTCTAACACAAGTCTGTTTCCTCCATTTTGCGGTATGCCACACCCCTCCCGGTCAACAGGACCCTGTTTTGACCGTAAGAGGTCCAAGAGAAGCCTGTTTCCTCTGTTTTGCGGTACACCAGACCCCTCCCGATGAACAGGATCCCGTTTCGACCGTGGCCGGTCGAACACAAGGCCATTTCCTCCGTTCTGCGGTACGCCAGGCCTCGTTGCCATCGGCTATTCTGTCCATGCCGGTTGGCTCCCGATGAACAACACGCGTTCCATTGACTCCCGATGAACAAGACGCATTCCGTTGCCTCCCCATGAACACGACGACGGCGCAACTTCTCTGTTCCGACCCAGCCATGTACACGAGCCCTGGCCATACATATGCGCGAGTAGGCGTTCGAGATCCCGCCCGTATGTACGTACGTGGCCGTATTTTCTTTCTTGCACCCTGGCCGATGTACGTACATGTACATGCTACATGCACACCTCTACTACGACACGTGCATGCCTCTACTACGACACGTGCGCGCCTCTACATCGACCAGTATGTACGTACACATTCATGACCATAATGATAAAGCTATGTATGCTTCGACCAGGTGGGTCCCGACTGTCAGGCACCTTCTTGCGTGCGAAGATGTAGCTGGTGGGTCCCAGCAGTCAGGGGGGCGAATCATTTTTTTGCCCGTAATATGGACGCACTTCCTTGAGTGCGAAGATGTAGCTGGTGGGTCCCACCAGTCAGGGTGGAAATGTTTCCGCAAAATACGGTGGCCATCCGGTGGGTCCCTGCTGTCAGGTGGAGGAATAATTATTTTCTGCATAAAATGGAGGCACTTGCTGCGACCGTGGACCCAGCTGTCAGCCTCTCACATACAGTACTCTTCCGATGGAAGTCGGTCATTGACCACATTGACCATGCCGCGCGGAGAGCACCAAGGCGGTGGACGATGGCGAGGCCTAGGAAGCGGACGACACAGAGCCAGGGAAGACGCGGCAGTGGATGCCCACATGGAGAGGAGTACGAGGGTTCACTGGTTCGGCTGCGGTGTGAGGATGCCATCACCGCAGGGCCTGGCCAGCAGTGGGAGTGGTAGGGGAGGTGATACCTCCATGGCAGCACAGCCGGCCATGGAAGGCAGGAGCAGGCGGCACGACCGGCGCTGCTTTGGGCGGCTGGAGCAAGAAGACCAGAGGTTGAAGAATCACAACGGCCGTTGGATGGACATCGTACGGTCACTATAGCTAGAATCGTTTATATTGACTAAGTTGACAAAGCCCTTGGTTCGCGTCAACTTAGTAGGCCCATAGGTCAGCCTCCGAAACGGTGCACCCTGGATGTCAGGGGGAGGAATCATTTTTTGGGCGGCTGAAGCTAGAATATCCGAGATTGAAGAAGAAGCACGACATCCGTTGGATGGACATCCAACGGACACTGCTGCTAGAACCATGTGTTGACTATAAGTTGACAAAGCCTTGCGTACGTGTCAACTTAGTAGGCCCACAAGTGTGTGGCAGAGAACTTATAGCCCATTTGCTATTTGTAAGAATGCGCAGCCCATTTTTGAATTCTAATGGAATTTACTACAGCCCATTTACAGTTTGTTAAAAGTACAACCCATTTTCTAGCTAGGACAACGATTAATAATTTCAACCAACCGTTCAAAACAGAATTCAATAAAATTTCCCACATTTTGATACGGTCCGAAATATTTTTATCCTGAAATTTCTAGTCATATTAAATACAATTTCAATATAAATTTGTATTACGTAAAAATCCAGCGAAGCATTGCGCTCGCAAAAATTAATGAAATTAAAATTTTCAAAATCCAAAAGTAATATTTGATGAACTAATTACGTGTTTGGTGCATTTTTTATAGTTACTGCCCATTTTTTATAATTACATCCCACTTATTATTTCTTAAAGCCCATTTTCTTGTTAAGCCTAATGCATCCCTCCTAGGAAAGATTTGCAGCCCGGCGGGGCGGAGAATAACAAGTTGACCTAGATTGTGTACAACTGTCGGCCTAGTTGCATTGCTGATGTTGAAAAAAAGGCTTGTGTAGTATAGTACAACCTTACATGGCCACTCAGCCCACATTCAGCGACGTCGGAAAGGCCCAAACAAGGCTTCTGTACAACTTTTTGAAGTCATTGAGCTCAATTAATAACTTAAGAAAAAAGTTAGAGTACAGTGGAACTTAATTAAAAGCTGTCACGAGTGAGGAAATAATTCAACGGGTCCCACTTGTGTGTCTGTGTGTGTGTGTGAGAGAGAGAGAGACCCATTGGTCGATGCTCATAAATACATCTTTCAGCCATATGCATTGATGATGCTCCATAAAAACTTATATAGTTGACACAATCATATAGAACATCATAGCACACTGAACTTGCATACAAAAATTTCACGCAGGCGGCACAATCAGGGTGGAAGTGGTGGATCGCTACGGGTAGGGCTATGTTGAAACCAATGAACTCGTACATAACGGTTCATCGTCTTTATCAATGATGGGGAAATATCTTGAATGTTGTGCAAAGAAAACAGACAGACAACACAATATATAAGTTCTGCTAGAACATTAAGTTGACGTACAACCCTTTCTAAAAAAAGTTCAGGTAAAAAATAGAACAAGTCATCTGACAAGATTCAGTTGTTACCTCAAATTAGAGCACATCTAGGCAGCCAGCCTTACCTCTTCTCCCGAAGAAGCAGTGGCCTCCGCCGCGCGATGGAGTGGGCCCTGTACCATCCATCGTTCCGAGCAACACGGGGAAAGTCTGGCGTTGACTCCTGTAATGGATGTCGTCGATGGACCCGGGCACCAGCGGCGGCGGCAGGACTTCGATTGATGGATTGACCACTTCTTCGACATGCACGAACACTTGATACAGGTACATCCCTAACGTGGTCCACGGTGGCCTTGGTGGCGACAAATAGTACAACCCCGGTTCCTGCACCGGTATCTCAACACCAATCACATTCGGTATGGTGGACGGCTTCTTCATCCATGCCATAACCGTAAGGGCCCAGCTGTCTGGAGGAACAAACATACTTACGAGCTCACCTCCAAGGTCGTTGATAAGCTCATTCATGGACTCGCTGTTCCAAGCATGTCAAGGCATGCCGTGGAAGGTAAGCTTTGTTAAAAACTCAAGCTTAGAGGGCACCGAGCCCCATCCTGGGTGCCACCGATCAAAGCACACCAGCGCGCCATCGCAGAACAAACGCCAGGAAGATTTGAACACACGACTGCAATCGAAAGTTGTCCGGAACCTGATGAAGAAATTAGCCGGTGGCGGATAGACTTCGACGAGCAAGTCACTTATTTGGATGCCGTGCGCAATGCCAAGAGATTTGACAAGGTCGTCCGGTGAGACGGGAGGCCAGTCTCTGTTGATGGTTACCATCAGCACTTTGCCGGCAAACCTGTCGACAAGCGCCGCCATGACACTGTTGAGCGATAACATGCAGCACCCAAAGGCAGGACGGACCTCAGGATCTCCGGCTCGGAGATCCGCATTGACCGGCGACATGATAGTGCGCTTGAGTACAGGGAGTACAAGAGGGGGATTTGGGGGAACTGGAATAGGAATCGAGATTCCGGAGGTGGGGGAGGGGCGGTTGATTGGGGATGAAAAGGTAGCATGCATTTCGAACACGCGCCAATATGCTCTCGGCGCGCAAGCGCACAAAAACATCGGTGGCGCCCACATGTCGGCCTATGAGTCCCTATTCTTTCTTTTTTGAGAGCCCGACCTTTTTTTGAGGATCTTTTGAGAGCCAGGCCTGAGAGTCATAATTGACCTATTTGGCATTGCGTTACTACTCGGCCCATATTCAACGACACCTCACTGGCCCAAACAAGTGTACATCATCGAAAAGACACTGAGCTCAAATTATAACTTGAAAAAAGGAGATATACTCTAAACACTGGAGAATGGTGATGCCCTCATTTAGCCCACCAGCAGTTCGAGACAATAAACAGTTCAAAACAACGATATATACAACATTCAAAATTGACTAGTGACTACTACTGACATAAACAACAAGACATGATAGTTCATAAGAAGTCTTGCTACACCACCAAAACGCACCCATCTGCAGCGCTCAGACTCTCGTGATCCAGACGAGAATGACATTCTAAATAGAGGCAACTATTACATAGTAAGAGTGACATAGACGAGGATGACCAAATGACAAGGAATATGCATAACAAAAGAGAGAACTACCCATCCAGAACAAGCAGCAAAGAAAACAAGTCATTCGAAGAGGGATCATCCAACACCATCATAATTTGCAGCCCCGGTTTAGCCACCAGTGATCCGGAGACACCAGTACTCCACCCTTTCGATGCAACAGCCCAATTACCTATCAACCTAAAGGCTTGAACCACATCACTTCCTGTCGGACTCGACAGATCCAAGGATCAAAGTTAATCCATATGCCTTTGTCATTCTCACCTTCTTTTGGCTGCAGGCTGTATCATTGACAATCAGGGGAATTTGCTCCCGAACTCCGAGGGCACACCGTGTAGACACAGTTTTCCATAACAAACAGAGCCTCTTTACCATCAAGGTCCTTGCCAATAGTGATCTCCTGGTTAATCGGATAATTGAATCCAAGAAACAGAGAGTATGAACCAAGGTTGTTTACCCGCCTCCAACTCAAATATCCTGCAGGCCCCAACAAGCTGGTCTCCTGCTCATAGACGTAACAGCCACTGTCTGGATACTCACGTATTTCACGGTGCTTGCATACAGTGGGGTTTTTGCAATATAACTTTACCGACTCATGTGTCTGAATGATCATCAGTCTTTTGTTGTCCTCTGATCGAGAGAGGAACCAGTTGTGCTTCCTTGTTTTTGGCAAAGGTGGTGTGATTAAAAGGGCAGTAACTGTAGGGACACTTCATGATATCAAAAAGGAGAGGCATTGTTAATGTAAGATCAGCATTGTTCAGAGTATGAGTAGCATAATGCAAGAAACAACATTGATATGTCCTTATTGGAACTGGGAGGAAATACAGGGAAATGTGTAGTGGGTTCGAAAATATAGAAGTGCCATGCATGGTTATACTCATGTTATCTCACAATCGATTCTTCACAGGAAACTACCATGTCATGCATGTTATGTAATCATGTTCTGTCCTCACAAACAAATTCCTCAAGGAAACTAACAGACCATGCATTGCTATATACTCATGTTCTATGGGAAAAAAATTTGTGATCATATTATTCTAGCTATTGATTGGTGAAGGGCGAACATAGGTATGTACACATGGTAAGCATTACATGATTTCACTACTTCAAAAAATAGAGTTCTCCATATGGACATTTACTTCCCTAATGTATGGTTAGATGAAATCAACAGTGTGATGCATGTTTCTACATCATGAAAATGAGGAAACTAACATGACCATTGATACACACTCATATTTAGTAGCATATAGATTACTATAAAATAAGGAGAATATCAATATCTTCCTAACAGTTTGATTATTCAGGGGTACAAACTGGCTGTAATGACATGGTCACAATCGCATGAATTAACTCATTCCAAATATAGATGATTTACGGTGTCTCTAATACATTGCCATAGTTCTACTCAAATTCTGCTCAAACAGGGATATGTCAATCATCACAAAAAGTTCAACCAGTGTCATGGCGTCATCATTAACATCAGACGAAAACAACTTACACGTGCCGTCCCAGAAATACGTGGTGCCATCTACTTTGTCGATCGCGTAGATGATGCCATTGTGTTCAATAGCATCACAGAAGTGTGTATCATCTTTGACGATGATCCACTACGAGCTGAGCTGTCTCCAGCTAAAGAAGGCACCGGCAGAAAGATAGGCGGGTCCCTTGTCGAACAACGCAATTAGCTTGAAGTCTGCGTAATCCACATGTCATGTGGGCAGTTGGCAGATTACAATCTTCTGCAAAACAAGGTGCATCCAACTGACGATGTAATCTAGATTACTTGGATTGCGAAGGTAAAACTCTATATCATCCAACGTAGCAAGGATAATCTCATGGGAGGTATGGAAGTTCATGAGCACCAACTTTTCCCCGTCTTCTCTCACGGCAGCCATCTAGTGGGAGTTCATGCCGACCCAGTACATACCTGCAAGAAGTTTCGGGTGATGGTGATCGCATCAAAGTCGAGGGAAATGATGTACGGCGACCCACTACATACCTGCAAAGAAGTTTCAGCTAATGGAGGTCAGATTGAAGTCGAGGGGCATCATGTATGCCTCCTATCATGGTGAGCAAATCTCGCAAGATCAGATAGCAGCAAGCAGGGTGTCTTGAAAAGCTTAGGCCTCGCTTCGACGATGGTCGTGTGCATGCCCCTCGAGCATGTAGCCAGCCGCAGGGCGCTCAACATATCCATACACGAACAACAGAGGTCGAGGACGTTAGTGGGGAGATTGCTCCAATCGCGACTCATATGGATGTTGCGCAGTTCGCGTTCGACCATGGTGGAGTTTGGAAGGTGGGGTTTTGTGGGGCTTGATTTACGGGGGAGAAGGCTTTCGATGCTGGAGCGGCTAGCGAGGGAATAGTGGTACTGGGGGAGGCGAGCGAGGCGAGGGTACGCGGGGGCACAGTGAGATGATGAAGAGTGACCTTAGGATCTCCGGCAAGACGGAGATGGAGATGGAGTGGTGCTAGGGGAGAGGGAGACAAGGCGAGGCATGCTATATAGTGGCGGTGACAGGGACTACACAGTGCACAAGGTGAGGCTGACTTTGGTAACCCGGACACGCCGCCTGGACTGGTGACACCTCGGGCGCAGGGTATTGTCACTTCACTGTGAGGACCAAATGAATAATAGTATTTTGACCATCAAGTGTACCACAGTTGTACTACTACTACTAGTAGGATTAGTAGGAACATGAGTAGTACTCCCGTGCTATCATGCCTCTGGGTCACTTCATCCTCCAGGTATCATCCATATTGCGAGCAGAACCAAATTCTCGTGCATGCGGAAGCGCGAAGGACTTTTCTTTTGTGAGGATAACCGCACATTCCTTAACTAGAGAATGATGTGTCTCCCATGCACGCGCCAATATCCATCTGAACCAGCTACGACACATTTTTTATCCGTTTGCACAGGTCCCACCTATCGGGAGGGGTGCAGAAATAAAAAGGAATCATAAAATGTCTCGCCATGGTGATTCGAAAGAGTGACCACAACTAGCCAGTGGGACATGTAGCGCTAGAAGGATGGGCACGTACAGCGACATGCCCCACTCCTCAGTCTACCCGCGTAGCCTTTTCGTTTAGTCTACCTAGCTGTCTAATCAACTGCCTGTAGGCCACTTCTCCCATTTACTTCTCCGCCAGGAACCGATTTTCCTCGGCTTCTTGACTACTCCTTGATCTTCATTTGCATCCAAACCACACTGCATTCACATTGTTCTAACCTCTTCACATCCTCCTTGAGTAATTCTGAAGCCCCTATAAATAATCATCTTCTTAAGTTAGACTAGCCATCTAATCCTAATTCTCCAAACCATAGCCCTCCGGTCCAGCGGTTCCAAATGTTGAAAGAGATCGAGATGCAAGTTTTTAGCGTCCAACATGTCCTAGTAAAAGGCTCATTGAGCATAGTTTCCATAGTCACCGACCACCCAAGGGTTGTTTGGAAGTGGATCAACAATGTATCCAACTCACTCCAAAAGGTGGACATGAATGTCATCGGTCTCGATGCAGAGTACACAGAGCGTGCCACTGGGAAGATCCAACGCGCCGCCGTCCTTCAGCTATGCCTCGAAGATGATATTTTGGTGTACCACATCATACACGCGCCCTCCATACCAGGTGACCTTCATGATTTCTTGTCTCGTTAGGACATATACTTCTGTGGGGCAGCCATTGCAGGGGACAAACCGAAGTTGGAGCCGTACAATCTTGATTTGAAAAGCATCGCTGACCTACAAACCAAAATAAAAATTCCTATATATAAGATCGTGATAAACCAACACCATCCCTATTCGACGTAGCAAATTTTGTGCTCAGAACAAATCTTCAAAAGGGTGACGAGACGCTGGCATTAAGGTCTTCTGGATGGGATAATTATCCCTTGATGTACGAGCGGATAAAATATGCTGCCCTCGATGCCCGTGTGATTTTTGACATAGCTGCAAGGTCCAGAGAGCTTGTTGCGAAGCCGTCTCCCACAGAAAATGAGAACAACAAGAAGAAGAAGATGCTCCACTAGCAGCAGGGCATTATGGATGGATGAACTATTTCCTCTCTTGTAAAAAAATATTCCCTCTCTATGTATATTGATATAGATGGACTATTTCATTGGTGTGCGTGTATTTGGAACAAGTAGTAGCGTGGGCCCGCTTGACTATAAGGAATTACTTATCCGCCTAGCTTTCTCTACTACTCATTCTAGTGATCGATATGCAATGCATGTGTCCGTAGACATGACAGGTTGTCCATGGAAGTTCAACTACAGAGACCATCACATTTCATCCACTGCCACTTGCGATTCCCACGACGCCGCTCCAACCCACGACACCACATCCCCCGACGTGCGCCTCACCCCTCTCGGTCGCACTTCCCCTCTGCCTTTGTGTGCATGACATGTGGGCCAACTGAAATGCGGCGAGCATCAAGTTTCTACCACAGCCACACATGATTCCCACGAAGCCACTCGAATCCATGACACCACACGTCCCCCGACATACGGCTCACCCCTCTCGACCCCACTACCCCTCTGCCTTCGGGAGCATTACATGTGGACCAGCCACCTATCAGGTCCACATGTTATTGACTCAAAGGCAGGTGTCATAAGGCGCTGAAGCTCAGACCCGAGGGCCCCGAGAGGTAAATGTAACTCCTGTGCCAGGCCTTGTGGTGCTACCGCTGCACGAACTCGTGGCAAACTCGAGATTTGTTTCTTTACTATACGTGCACGCAACAATTTAATGGACATTGTAATCTCAACATGTGATGGGGAGCTCTAAATTTGAATTTGGAACTTATAAAACAAAAAAAATCAAAACAAATAAACTAGGAGAGAGGGAGTATACTGTTGGATGTGTCCCTTACGAAACAAGTCCCTTGGTTTGTCACCGTGAAGATGCGGTTAGAAAGGAGCATAGCGTCTTCGTACTCGTACGGCAACAAATCGGCCGCAGACATCATCGTCCACCTTTGACCGCCATGTGCAAGGTTCGTGCTATCTTCTTCAATCTCACTGTGGTTCCATCATACCAATTCAGGCGGTGGCCCATTGCATGGCTGATCCCAATGTTGGACAAAGGTTCTACGGGAACGGTGTCACCGTTGTAAATGTTGTGCAAATTGATGTTGGTACCCTCCTGTACATATGCAAGCCAATCTCCACTCGCACCGAGCCTAACCTGTGAAATAGTGGGTAGGGGAAAATTAGGAAATGGACACAAAAGTAGTCTTTAGAATGCATTTACTACGTGATCAAACTCATCTTACCTGCTCATTGGACAAAATCCGAGTGCCCCTCAACGTCGGCATCTCAAGGGGCGTCAACTTGCAACTATGGCCACACCGTGCTGCAGCGACCCCCAAGGAAACATCCTTGTGCGTTGCACAGAACATCAAGATGTATTTGTATGAGTAGTTTATCTTGTGAGAGAAAAGGATGAACGAGGGAAGTCCTTATTTGCAAATGTGGAGAGGGGTGTAGGTTTCTTTTTGCAAAATTGCCATAGTTTTCTTCCTATCCATCAGATATAAATCAGATGGCCTAAAAAAATCAGAGTTGGTGATGATGGTGTGCCTGCCATCCTGCAATGTGGGCCGTCCGATCTATATCTAACGGATAGGAAGGAAACTATGACAATTTACCCGCACTCCTCTCCACATTTGCAGATAAGGCCTTCCTTCGTTCATCCTTTTCTCCCATAAGATCTTGATGTTCCGTGCAACACACGGGCATCTTGCTAGTATAAGAGGGGTGTGGGTATTTTTTTTTCAAAATTGCCATAGTTTCCTTCCTATCCATCATATATAAATCGGACGACGTATACTGCAGGATGGCAGGCACACCGTCATCACCAACTCTATTTTTATAAGAGTAGAGTAGAGATAGAGATAGAGACTACTACTACCAATGTGCTGGCCCGTGCATTTCAATGGATCCAAAGTAGTAGAATAATACTTGTTCACTGGCTTGAAATATAAACACTCTAGTTTTGATATACATATATCAGTAACAGTAAATCATGCTTCACTGAAAATATATTCCTCGGGCTGTTTTGATGGTTTGAAGATAACAGGTTTTAAAAAATTTGGAGCTGTTTTTTTAACATTTTGTAGCGTGGCACGGCATCCGGTGCACCTAATCGTCTGAAAAGAAAATTGATTTTGGGTCGGTGGCACACCCTGCGGCAAGATGCCTGTGTGGACTTCTTCTATAATTAGCAAGATGCCCGTGCATTGCAGGGAACATCAAGATGCATTTTTTTACAAAACACTTGTTGTGATTGACCCTTGCAGGAGTAATCCCATGTGTAAAAACTAATGATATCTTGCAAATTTTATCGGAAAAATGGTATATTTGGAACAACTTTTCTCTAGTACTCCTTGCAGTGAGCGGTATGCAATGCATGTGTCAGCAGACATGACATCTTGTCCATGGAAGTTGAACCACGACGACCATCATGTTTCTTGTTTCTACCACTGCCACACACATAGCGATTCCCACGACGCCGCTCCAACCCACGACACGACGTCCCCCGGCGTGCGCCTCATCCCTCTCGGCCCTACCGATCCTCTGCCTTTGTGTGCATGACATGCGGGCCAGCTGAACTGCGGCGACCATCAACTTTCTACCACAGCCACACCTGATTGGACGCGGTTTGCCTACTCCGACCCGTACTCCCACATAGGGATGGAAATGGGTCGGGTTTGGGGCAGGTGGAGCTGGTCCAAATCCAACCCATGACCCATCTTCCTACCCTCTGCCCATCCATCAAATTCTCCATGGGCAAAACTTGTGCCCATGTCCAAACCCACTGGATACCCACATACCCATGGAGCTCCATGGGCATAGAAAAGTTAGCATGAAGCCTTCCCAAAGAGAAAATTAACTCATCATCATTCACTCACAAATGACAACATAAGCTACATGCATAAGTAGGCAACAACTAATACGATGAGTCCTTAAGTGTGACATACCAGAGGTTGATTCTCCAGCATATAGCTCATGGAACAAGTTGCATATTTCCTGCCATTTCCCATTGATTCGCTCTTTCTACTATCACTGACATATGGCCCCACATGTCATATGGCTATCCATTGGATATCCATGGAGCACAAACTATAACCATGCCCAACCCGGCTGTTCGTGGGTATCCATATCCATGGACCCATGGGCGAAAATGTGCTCCATACCCTTCCCCAACCGGGTCGGATAAAATTGCCATCCCTACTCCCACACCATTGAATTTTCATCCAACGGCTATAACACCTTCTGTCCCGGTCATCAATCCTCAGCTGGAGTACTTCTGTAGTACAGGTACTACCCGCCGGTGTGGCCATCTATGCCTCGTAATGCCTCGACGCCCAGCTGTGGCACACTCACCACGGCCATGCCACCATCGACCAGTTCATCTCAAACGAGTGAGTCGCGAACCACACCACCACCATGAGAATGTCATGTGGGCCAGCCATATTTAAGGTCCGCATGTCATTGACTCATAGGCTAGTGCACTAAGCCACTGGAGCTCGGTCCCGTGGACCCCGAGAGGGAAATGGTAGCTCCCACGGCAGGCCTTGTGGTGCTCCCGCGGTACGAGCTCGTGCCAAACCCGGATGAGATTTGGTAACCAACTAGTAAGCTACACATGCATTTCACGCATGAGATCTGGTAACCAAATCTCTACTCTATATATCTATATCTATATCTATACTCCTATAAAAAACAGAGTTGGTGATGATGGTGTACCTGCCATCCTATAATATAGGCCGCTCGATTTATATCCGACGGATAGGAAGGAAACTATGGCAATTTTGCAAAAAGATGCCCACACCCCTCTCCACATTTGCAAATAAGGCCTTCTCTTGTTCAACCTTTTCTCCCACAACATAAACTCCTCATACAAATGCATCTTGATTTTCCATGCAACGCATGGGCATATTGCTAGTTATGAATAAATAACACTCTATGAATGAGCCCCATCGGACACTAAATTTTTTGGATTCCGTGCTACAGCTAGATCTTCCCCTCGTTTATGTTTTCCAACCCGGCGGAGGGCGGGGTGCGGTTTTCCATGGTCGGTTTGCTCAACGACAGTCCCACATGAAAGTGAAAATGCTAGGCAACACGCCTTCCCTAGCTATGTGGCATGCCGGACGGGGCGTGGAGTACTCCCGATTCCCGGGTGTGTGGGGGTGCGACGCGAACGCGACATGCCTTTTCCTTTTACTCGCAACGTGCTTGTGCATTGTGACGGATCCAAAGTAGTAGAATAGTAGTACTTGTTCACAAAGAAAGAAATCACTCTTGTTTTGATATACTCCTAATATATTAATTTTCACTCAAAATATATTTGTCGGGCTGTTTTGATGAGGTGAGGGAGGGATGTGGTTGCTTTCAAGATAATAAGGGGTTTTATGCAAATTGGAGCGGAGAAGTGGGCTATTGTTGCAAAAATGCCACGACTTACCTCACAGCCGTTAGATGCGGATCTAATGGTCAGAAACGACAGATGGCAAACACACCACCATCACATTTTATAGGAGTAGGAGTAGATAAAAATGTATAAATTGTAACATTTGGTTCTGCTCCTTGGCACGATCGATAGATAGAAATAACAATTCGAAACGCTAGGGCGGGGCTATTTCTGCCAGATAAGCAGGGTACGTAGTAGCTAGGTTCGTCGGTTTGGTCACATGCGATCCGACATGTTCAAGTGTTTCTGGAAGATGCCCGTGCATTGCACGAAGTTGATGGAAAAGGTAAGCACAACTTATAAATTGACGGATGGAATACTAGTTATAGTGATGCATATAATTAAGAAAAGGGATCACACATGTCGGTATTGACTGGAACGAGAATGCAATAGCACAATAAGAATTAAGGCCACGATGATGCGATCGAAGTGGTCGTTACAGGAGGGAATAAGAAAGATGCATCCATCAACGTATGACCTCCTCCTCCTCAACTTAGTGCGTCGGGCCACCGACCGGCGGCTAAGCAGCGGCGGCTTTTGTGGCAAGGTCAAGGTGCTTCTCAGCAAAGGCATCCAAGGCTTCCAGCCGGTTGAGGAAGGCCAACATCGTAGCGTCCTCAATGGCCTTGTAGATACCTATGTACACGATTTGGTCGTACATGTGGATGTGTAGGTCGACGAATTCTTGTAGGGTGAGGCGCCTCGCGGCGAGCGCGATCTCCAGGTGGACATTCTTTGTGGCGTCAGTGGGCAGTCGCAGGGACATTAGTGCTTGAAAGAGGTTTCGCCCATGGAGGCCAATTAGGGTGGCAGGCAATGAGGAGCCCGGGCATGCGGTCTGGAGGAGTACGGCGATGTCGTCCCCGAGCTTCTTGAGGACGGTGAACTTGTTGGTGGTGGCAACGATCATCTGGTCCAACTGAGAGTCGTAGTTGGCGTCGATGGTGGCCATCCACCAGCCGGTCTCGAACACCGTCTCGAGACGATCCTTGGCGCCATGCCTCAGGCCGGCGTCGTGGACCATCTGGCACAGTCGCTTGCCACTCGCGGGTATCGCCGCCATGGGTCTAGAGTGAGCACTTTTGCGCTTATTGTAGGTGCTTAGGCAAATGCTTAGCTGCGTACGATGTGGTAGATGCATTGGAATGGAAGGGCGCCTTTATATGGGTGCAAACTGTGTTGCATTCACATCGTGCAGCCTCTTTTCCCGGTCCTCCTCCCATTACTTCCCTCATGCATGCACGATGCTAATTGAAGGAGGATGCATCATTGGCCATTCAACATTTCGGGAACCGCTACCCCTCCCTCGTCTGCATTAAAGCCGTATCAGGAACTGCGCCGCCCGCTGTCAAATCGAATAGTACTGCGCCGCCCACAGCACGCTCGGCTGAACACGCCTTCTCGCCTCCATGAAACCTGTCCGTTAAACCCGCATGCAAACCGAGAATCTACTCCGTCCACATGTCCGTTCATGAGCGGGCCGGAATTAAACGCAACATCAGCCAAGCTCCTCCCGTCCGCCCTCTGTTTAAACTAGGCCAGACGCTAGCCAAGATCCTACCGGCCGCCCTCTATTTAAACGAGGCCAGACAAACAGCAGGCAAGAATCACACCCCTCCGCCGCTCCCCCATCTCCTCCTCCACCATTTTCTCCATTCCTCCGATGGCTTCCCAGGAGCCATTCTCTGGCATACTACCCGGCTGGGTGGCCCGCCGAGCCCTCAGGATATGGGCGAGGCCGCTTGGTGCTTCATCAACCTTGCTTGGCCCGACGGAGCCAGTTGCTGCCCCACTCCGGTGCGTGGTTCAGCAACTCACCGCTCCAGTTCGGCTCGATGAGGAGTGGCGAGTTGCTCCACCCCGGCACGTCGACGAGCATGCCGGTACGGGCGTCGTCACTGTCGCATCGTACCACGCCACCAGTGTCTGCAGTGGGCGCGCCTCCCGTGCCTGCGGCAACGCCGTGCAGGCAGATACAGAAGCCGGGTGTGTGGAGAGCGACGAGTCGGTGTCCAGCTTCTCCGTGTCCGCTGCCATCATCGAGAAGTAGAACACGGGAGGCCGCCGCCACTTGGGTCCCATGAAGGCCATCGCCGAGGCGACGACTACGCATTCAGGTGGTTTCTTTGCTGCTTCGTCTCTTCCGAGGACCTTCGTCGACCCCGCAAGTGTCTGTCGGACATGAGGAAGACAATGGGATCCGCGGGCGGCCATTTAGATTAGGTATTCCCTCTCCTGCTGGCGGGAAATATTTGTTCTAAGAATGGATAAATTGGATCTGTCTATAATAATAATTCTAGATACATCCATTTCTAGGACAAGTATTTCCGGACGGAGGGAGTATTAATTATACCAAGAGAGCCGGATTAGCACCGCTTAGTTCATGTAAATGTAATGAAATCCATCATGTTTATATGAAGATCCGCCTTTTTTATACAAAATCATGCATGCTTATATGAAAACAGTCCATGTTTGGATGAATTTCATCTGGTTGGTTAGAGTTGTGAAAATGTATGCCGCTGGCATTAGATGTCATCCGCTGTGGAAGGAAGCAGGAGGAAATTTGCCGACTGCCGTTGGAGATGCTCTTATGCTGGAAATAATAGAGTCACATCCAATCCATTTGAGTTAATTGTGTGTATGATTCTCCCTCTAAAAAGTTAATTGCATGTATAGTGTACAGGTGACTTGCAGGGTGGCTACAACTTTGTACAGAAAGTTAAAAAGAAACAAGTCCATCCTTAATCTTGTATTCTAAGTACTCTGTGGGTTCCACTGTCAGTACAGTAGCGAAAGAAGTATATATTAAATAACTAATGTATAATATAAAAATCTAGAGTTAAAGACAGAATTCGAACTCAGGTCATCGCGTTGCGAGCATCCGGCGCTTACCAGTCCATCACATTTTTGTTGTAGACCATGCTGGATATATCTCCATGTCTACTCTTATACTCCATCCGTTCCTAAATATTTGTCTTTTTCAGATTTCAAATGGAGTATCACATACGGATGTGTATGTAGACATGTTTTAGAGTGTAGATTCACTCATTTTGCACCGTATGTAGTCACTTGTTGAAATCTCTAAAAAGACAAATATTTAGGAACGGAGGGAGTAGAAAATAGAGTCGGTGATGATGGTGTGCGTGCCATCCTGCAATATAGGCCGTCGGATTTATATCTAACGGATAGGAAGAAAACAATCACAAATTTGCAAAAAGATACCCACACCCCTCTCCACGTTTGCAAATAACGCCTTCCCTCGTTGATCCTTTTCTCTACTCTTACTAGCAATGTGCCCGTGCGTTGCAACGGATCCAAAATGGAATAATACATGTTCACAAACTTGAAAGAAAAACACTCTAGTTTGGTGTATATATCACTAAAAATATACTTGCATTAGGTTTCACTCAAAATATATTCCTTGTGGTTGTTTTGATGAGGTGGGGGAGGGATGTGGTTGGTTTCAAGATACTAAGGGATTTCTGCAAATTGGAGCAGAGAAGTGGGGTCTTGTTGCAGAAATGCCACGACTTACATCATAGTCGTTAGATGCAGATCTGATGGTCAGAAATGACAGATGGCAGCCACACCATCATCACCAACTAAGTCTTTTATAGGAGTTAGAGATAAAAAACATAGTTGGAGATGATGGTGTGCCTGCCATCCTGCAATATAGGCCGTCCGATTTATATATGACAGATAGGAAGGAAACTATGGCAATTTTGCAAAAAGATACCCACACCCCTCTCCACATTTGCAAATAAGGCCTTCTATCGTTCATCCTTTTTTCTCACAAGATAAACTACTCATATAAATGCATCTTGATGTTCCGTGCAATGCATGGGCATCTTGCTAGTCTCTCACAAGATAAACTACTCATACAAATGCATCTTGATGTTCCGTGCAACGCACGAGCATCTAGCTAGTTTCTTTTAAAATAGTTACTACGATAATTGGGTTGAAGTGATATATTATATGTCTGCCCCGAATGATTTTAGATTCACTAGTAGTAACAAAGAAAAGGTTGTCTTGTTAATTAACAAAAAACAGGGTGTTGGAGATATGACGACCAGATGTGAACCGCCCAGGAGGGGCCGGGTCAACCACAATGGCGGTTCACCTGTATCAAGCCCAAGAGTATACAAGATGGCGGTTCATAGTTAGGCTTATAAGAGGCCCAAGCCCAGAGGCGGCTTAAGGCCCATAAGTATAAACCGCCATGTATGAATAGATTTGTAATATAAGGCATGTAAGATACGTCACCGAGACGGACACGTAGTATGAGCCGGCCGGGACTCTGTATGCCGCAGGGCGTCAACCCGTGTATATAAGGGGATGACCCGGCAGCGGCTTAGGGCAAGAAACAAGAGATTGAGAGCCAGGTTAAGCGTACTTGCTCCCTGCTCATCGAAACCCTAGCAATACCACCTCCAACTGGATTAGGCTTTTACCTTCACCGCAAGGGGCCGAACCAGTATAAACTCCTCATGTACTTTGCCTTGATTAACCCCTTTAAGCTAACCTCATTGCGACGGCTCCACGACTAAGTCCTCACACTAGGACATTTGCCATGACAATTCCATGACAGTTGGCGCACACCGTGGGGATTTCGCACGATGGTTTAAAGTTCTTAGAGGGCAACTTTGAAGGGATCAAATGATACGCCATGGGCCGGATGACCAAGAGTCATCGCGACAAGCTTTACATCGACGATGCAGGCTGGGGCCCCGAGGCCGGCTCAATTGAGTATGGGTACCGGGTCCCCTTCGGCGGAATTCACGTCTTCATCGGCAAGATCGGTGAACTGGGCCCTAAGCTGGACATCTGCACCGACATCATCGAGACGGCTCAACGTGCGAGACCCGCCCAGGTTCGGCCCGCCATGAATCGTGCCTTCGTGGGATTTATCTGTGGAGCAGAAGCTAAGGATGGATCGGCATCTGGTGGTGAGACGATCGTTTAGTCTGATGGTGAGTCATCCACCGGTGAGACCGAGTCATTGTGTCAACTGCAAGACGGTCGGCTTGGGGGTTGTTTTGATGGCGACAGTATTTCGGACCCCTGCGAGCCGCCGAACCGGGTTGCAATCTTCATGGCCGGTACACAGCCCGTGCAACACTCGTTGACTGCAGCAGAGCTGATTTCCGGTCAGCAGCTGTAACACCCACAATGCGGCTATATCTCCCACGTGTCGGGGCACGACTTAGAGGCATAGCCGCATGGTAGGTTTGTCGCAAGAGGGGTAATCTTCACACAATCCCATGTACTGATAAGAAAGGGATAAAGAGTTGGCTTACAATCGCCACTTCACACAAATACAAGTTACACATACATCATTCAGAATACAAACAAGGTCCGACTACGGAACCAAAATAAAGGAAGACAACCCCAAATGCTAGATCCCCGATCGTCCCAACTGGGCTCCACTACTGATCAACACGAAACGAAACACAACAACGATCAAGGACTTCATCGAGCTCCCACTTGAGCTGGGTTGCGCCACCTGCACTGGTATCATCGGCACCTGCAACTGTTTGGAAGTATCTGTGTGTCACGAGGACTCAACAATCTCACACCAACGAGATCAAGACTATTTAAGCTTATGGGTAGGGAAAGGTAGTGAGGTGGAGCTGCAGCAAGCACTAAGCATATATGGTGGCTAACATAAGCAAATAAGAGCGAGAAGAGAAGTAGCGCACGGTCGTGAAGCTAGAAATGATCAAGAAGTGATCCTGAAACTACTTACGTTCAAGCATAACACAAGAACCGTGTTCTCTTCCCGGACTCCACCGAAAAGAGACCATCACGGCTACACACGCGGTTGGTGCATTTTAGTTAAGTCAAGTGTCAAGTTATCTACAACCGGACATTAACAAATTCCCATCTTCACATAACCGCGGGCACGGCTTTCAAAAGTTGAAACCCTGCAGGGGTGTCCCAACTTAGCCCAGCACAAGCTCTCACGGTCAACGAAGGATATTCCTTCTCCCGGGAAGACCCGATCAGTCTCGGAATCCTGGTTACAAGACATATCGACAATGGTAAAACAAGACCAGCAAAGTTACCCGATGTGCCGACAATCCCGATAGGAGTCGCATGTATCTCATTCTCAGGGCAACACCGGATGAGACTAGCTACAAGTAAAACCAAGCCTCAAGTTTCCCCGAGGTGGCCCTGCAGGCAGCTCGGTGCGGACCAACACTTAGAGAAGCACTAGCCCCGGGGGGTTAAAATAAAGATGACCCTTGGGTTGGCCGACCCAAGGGAAGGGTAATAGGTTGTTAGGAAAATGTAAAACCAAGGTTGGGCCTTGCTGGAGGAGTTTTATTCAAAGCAAACTGTCAAGGGGTTCCCATAACACCCAACCGCGTTAGGAACGCCAAATCAAGGAACATAACACCGGTATGACAGAAAGTAGGGCGGCAAGAGTGGAACAAAACACCAGGCATAAGGTCGAGCCTTCCACCCTTTACCAAGTATATAGATGCATTAATTAAAATAATAGATATTGTGATATCCCTACATATAACCATGTTCCAACATGGAACAAACTGCATCTTCACCTGCAACTAACAACGCTATAAGAGGGGCTGAGCAGAAGCGGTAACATAGCCAAACAACAGTTTGCTAGGAAAGGTGGGATAGAGGCTTGACATGGCAATATGGGAGGCATGATATAGCAAGTGGTAGGTAACGTGGCATAGCAAAAAGAGCGAGCTACTAGCAAGCAAAGATAGAAGTAATTTCGAGGGTATGGTCATCTTGCCCGAGATCCCGTAAGGAAGAAGAACGAGTCCATGACGAAGACAAGCGGACGTAGTCGAATGAATCCTCACAACTCCGGAACGAAACCGAAGCTAACGCGAGAAGTAACCCGGAAAGAAGCAAGCAACATAGTAAACAACCATCACATAAGCATGGCATGATGCACAACCAAGTATGATGCATGTCCGGTTTAATGAGGCATGGCATGGCAAAGTGCACAAACAAAACTACAAGTTAAGTGGAGCTCAATATGCAACGAGATGCATATTGACAAAACACCACATCCTTTTATTTAGTTTGCTCTTGGTTATGTACTCAACAATATTAAATGTTGATTAACATGGCAAGAGGTGAAGCATAATTAAACTAACTATCTAGTCAATTTTAAATGAGGCCGGGAATAAACAAAGAACAATTCCGGAAAATCCTCATATGCAAATTATGGATTTGGTACTGTTCTGTCCTAAAGCATATTTCAGAGTTGTTAAACATGCAAGATGAATGCACCATGTTAAACTAGGCATTTTTCTACCCCATTTACATATAAAGTTTATTAAATTTGGAGCTACGGTTATTTAGTTATGAATTAAAGCATTTTAACATGGCATATGAGCAAAATGAACAAACATAAAGTTTAAACATTTTAAACATAGATGAAAGTTGCATATTAGGAAACTAGATGAAATTCTAGTCATATTTCATATATAATTTATTTTAATTCGATGCACGGTTTGAGAGTTATAATATGCATGAACAGCAGGAGGTTTTCTGCAAAACTGCGGTCTCTGGAAAATGATTAAATTCGTCCACAGAAAAAACGTTATACGGGCCGAATCTGAATGCACTGCTGACCCAACAGAGAGGGGGGCTGTGGGGGCTCACCCATGGGCCAAGGCCCAGGTCGGGGAAGAGGCTTGGCAGGCCAGTTGCTGGGCCTTGAGGAGCGGCGCGGTCCACGTGCAGTCAACGGGCAGAGGAGGTTTGCAAGCGACGCGCTCGTCCTCCTCTCGTACAGGAAGAAGCGGCGGCGGTCTCAGGCCTTCCACTACGTAGCCGGTGCCCGGCATGTTAAAATATAGTAGACTGGGCATCGATGCCCTGGTAAATTTCTTTGGCACCGGCCTCACAACGTGCGGGTGTAGCCCGTAGAATGATGGGACCCACATGTACATAGAATCAAAGCAAGCCAACCTCTGGTCAATCCTTCACGCCAGTTCCTCTCGTCCACCTTCAGAAAAATGGGGCATCGGAGCAGCAAGTACAGATGGTAGTATATTCTATTGCAATGCTAGAATGGGGCATCGGAGCAAGAACTTGCTCCGGTTCCCAGAAAACTTTTTATGGCACCGCATGAGCTATGGAGGGCACCGGTGCCAAATAACGTAAAAGTGGATTTGGCACCTCTTTTGGCCTACATAGTGGAAGGCCTCAGGGAGAAAAAACAGGCAGGCCGGCGGGTGCAAGGACGCGACGCAGGGACTTGTTGGCGAGGCAGGAAACAACGCGGCGGTGCTCGTAGCAGAGGCGAGGCAGGGGCGGTCGATGCAGGGGCATCCCTTTGACACCGACGGCTGGATGCAGAGCATGCAGGGTCCGGCAGTCACGCGGGCGACGAGGAGGTCCAACGGGAGCCGTGACGACTAACGCGGGCAAGCAGGATGAAGCGGAGGGACTCCGGCGAGCGGCAGGATAGCGCGGTTCCGGCGAAGGAGAAGCAGAGGAGGCATGGAAGGAGTGCGGCGCGATGCGAAGCACCAAGGGGCGGCCATGGCGGGTACCTGTAGAGAGAGACAAGAGGGAGTTGAGGGAACAAGGGGAAAGGAAGGAACAGAAGTAAAAGGGGGCGTGAGGGGGCTTGTCTGGGAGGCGGAGGGCGTCGGCAGGAGGAGCTTTGCTCCGGTGTGGCACGCGAAGATGACGATGAGTCAAAGGACGCGCGGGTGTGGGGAAACTCGCGGTGGTCTCGATCCAGGCAGGAGCAGGGTCTGGTGCCCGAGCGGCTGCTGTGCTCGTGCAGCCCGCGTAGCAAGGAGGGGAGGCTGCGGGCGATGGCGAGAAGGATCTTCGTGGGGATTGGGATGGCTGGGATGGATTGGTCTAATGGGGAAAGCGAGGTGGAGAGGTGGTTGGCTCGCGGTGGATCCCGAGGAAGATGGATTTGGTGGAGTGGCGGCGGCGACAAGGGACAAACCTCCTAGAAATTAGGGTTGGCTTGATTTGGTAGGGGTTGGTCTATATATATGAAAATGGATTGAGGTTGGACCCTCCGATCGAAATCGGGCGGTCGAGAAAAATAGGCTAGGGAGTCCAAATAATAAAACAGAGATGTTTTATAGACGTTTGGGGATGATCCGGACCCAACAGTGACGACTGCCCGGGTCAGGTTCGGGGAAGTTTCGGACGCGCATGTGAGGAGTCGGTTGGAACTTGTGGGCTATGCAGAAGGCCTCGGGCTGAGAGGAGAGAAAAGAGAGAGATAGACCCGACGACTATTTCCAGAGACCGAAAACGTCCGACGATTTGACCGACTATAATGTCGCTATAGTTATCCGTTGGGGTGTCATATGGACTCCGAATGCGATGAAACTTGGCAGGCGGCCTACTGACAACATAACAACACCACATGCCAACTTTCAACCCATTCCTAGAACATTTTCCGGCCACTTACAAAATAATATTTCGGACGTGCCGCGGGCGCGTGCAAGTGTTTCTAGGCTCAGAACGGACAACGGAAGGAACTGGGGGAACCCGGACAAATGTAAGTTTTGAAAACATGATGATGCAATGCACATGATGACATGGCAAGATGCGACACGCAAGCAAATGACAAGGCAACAACAGTGAATAACTGGAAAACACCTGGCACAACGGTCTCGGGGTGTTACAACACTCCACCAATATGAGAGGATCTCGTCCCGAGATCTAGGATGGCACCAGAAGGAAACGGAAGAGGAAACAGGGAAGAGGTAAAACTAAGTTGCTTCTTTGATAAACGAGTGAAACCACGAACTTGAGAGGTTGAACAAATTTAAAGGAAGAATGCAACAAAGATGAACAAAATTGAAAACACTCTGTTAGAAAAGAGGTACAAGGAGCATTACTAGAACCTTGTAGGTTGAAAGACATAAGAAAAAGGTTGCAATGGACAAGAAGTACATGCAAGCACTCCGGTTGAATGGATAAGCAAAGGAAAGAACAAGATCTTGGCAAAAATGAGGTGATGAGTGGAGAGAGCATCATCACAATGCCTCCGTTAGAAATGAAAGAATGGAATGAAAAGAACGGAGAAGAGAATCCTCTCCCACAAATAACTTGGGAAAGCATCCTTATGAAGAAGGGTTGAACGGAATTGTTGGAAAATCAACAACAAAAGAATAAGCTTGTAGTGGGCTTATGCAAAACGTCTCCAAATTATGAGGTGACAAACGGCCAGTAAAGGAAGCCATTGATTTGAGTGAGAGCACCAAGGCGATGAAAAACTTCTTTCACCAAGAGGATAGGAGAAAACTTGGATCATTGATAAGCACCATAATAGCAACATTCCTTGGGGAAGGCTTTAGGTCAAACATGACACAAGATAACTCAAACGAAGAGATTGGTGGATTTAAAATATCTCATTCTTAACAATTTTGAATCATGACATACGAAGGGAAATTGTCAAAAGTGACATAACACCACCTCAAAAGATAAGATATAGAGAAATGCACTTCGGAATGCAAGATGAAGAATGCTTGAACTCCTCAAAACAAGACATGCATTGAACACCATGTTTATTTGAGAGTATAGCTTGGCGGATCTTAACTTCGAGAGAAAATCTTGAGGACAATTGAAGAATGAAAGGAATCCTTGACGAACCACCATGTAGAGCCTCCATGGAGAACTCCGGTAATAAAAGAATGATCAAATGAAAAGGGAAAGTTGAAAAGAACTCCAGGAGAAGCCTCCCAATGATTAGGTGAAGGTTCGCGATGATATAATCCAGAAAGAAAAGATGAAGCAATTGAAACCGAGAATTTATTGATCATGAATACCGGAAGAATGAATCCATCATTTGGATGAAACAAGAATACGAATTATGTTATGCGTATCCTTCACCACTTTAAATTGATGGCAAGCAACGGATTTGGCATACTACTTATTCTCACGGAAAGGATTAAGATAGATATAGCACAAACTTGAGAAAAGACTTCAACGAACCACTGTTAGGATTTGAAAGAACGAATGAATTGATATGATAACCAAGGAAGAGAACTCTTGAACGAACCATCGTAAGAATTGAAAATGAATGAAGAAAAGATAAAAAACACCGGGAAGAATTATAAAAATAATGAAGATACTTGAGAGAATTTAGATGCATGAGAATGAATAGATCACGAGCTGATTAGAGAATACTTCAATGATTCGCCGGTAAAATCTGGAGAACGATAGCTGAAAGCTGGAATGAATGATTGTGAGATGATGGGCTCCAGAGAATCAAACTGAAAAGACTCATGGATGCCTCCTCCTCGTGACTTCGTTTGAAGCGTTCTGATCTAGAATGAGTGATACGTCCCCGTCGTATCTATAATTTTTTATTGTTCCATGCCAATATTATTGAACTTTCATATACTTTTGGCAACTTTTTATACTATTTTTGGGACTAACATATTGATCCAGTGCCCAGTGCTAGTTCCTGTCTGTTGCATGTTTTTGGTTTCGCAGAATATCCATATCAAACGGAGTCGTAACGGGATAAAAACGGATGGAGCTTATTTTTGGAAAATATGGAAAATTCGGAAGGAAAATCAACGCGAACTAGTGCCCGAGGTGGTCACGAGGCAGGGGGGCGCCCCCTACCCTCGTGCGCCCACCTTAAGGCAGTTGACACTCTTCTTTTTCCGCAAGAAAGCTAATATTCGGAAAAAATTCATGGCGAAGCTTTCAGGCCAATCGGAGTTACGGATCTCCATATATATATGAAACGGTGAAATAGAGCCAGAGGAGAACGGAGAACCAGAGAAAAACAGAGAGATAGATCCAATCTCGGAGGGGCTCTCGCCCCTCCCATGCCATGGAGGCCAAGGACCAGAGGGGAAACCCTTCTCTCATGTAGGGAGGAGGTCAAGGAAGAATAAGACGAAGGGGCCCCCTCTCCCCTTCTCTTCCGATGGCACTGGAACGCTGCCGTGGCCATCATCATCATCACCGCGATCTACACCAACACCTCCGCCATCTTCACCAACATCTCCATCACCTTCCCCCCTCTATCTACAGCGGTCCACTCTCCCACAACCCGCTGTACCCTCTACTTGAACATGGTGCTTTATGCTTCATATTATTATCCAATGATGTGTTGCCATCCTATGATGTCTGAGTAGATTTTCGTTGTCCTATCGGTGGTTGATGAATTGCTATGATTGATTTAATTTGCTTGTGTTTATGTTGCTGTCCTTTGGTGCCCATTATATGATTGCGCACGTGGATCACACCCTAGGGTTAGTTGTATGTTGATAGGACTATGTATTGGAGGGCAAGAGTGACAGAAGCTTCAACCTAGCATAGAAATTGATGCATACGGGATTGAAGGGGGACCAATATATCTTAATGCTATGGTTGGGTTTTACCTTAATGAACATTAGTAGTTGTGGATGCTTGCTAATAGTTCCAATCATAAGTGCATAGAATTCCAAGTCAGGGATGACATGCTAGCAGTGGCCTCTCCCACATAATACTTTCTATCGGTCTAGTAAAGTAGTCAATTGCTTAAGGGACAATTTCGCAACTCCTACCACCACTTTTCCACACTCGCTATATTTACTTTATTGTTTCTTTATCTAAACAGCCCCTACTTTTTGTTTATGTACTCTTTATTATCTTGCAAACCTATCCAACAACACCTACAAAGTACTACTAGTTTCATACTTGTTCTAGGTAAAGCGAACGTCAAGCGTGCGTAGAGTTGTATCAGTGGTCGATAGAACTTGACGGAATATTTGTTCTACCTTTAGCTCCTCGTTGGGTTCGACACTCTTACTTATCGAAAACTATTGCGATCCCCTATACTTGTGGGTTATCAAGACCTTTTTCTGGCACCGTTGCCGGGGAGCAATAGCGTGGGGTGAATATTCTCGTGTGTGCTCGTTTGCTTTATCACTAAGTAATTTTTATTTGTTGTTCTTTATCTTTAGTTATGGATATGGAACATGAAATACCAAAAAAAATTAGGTGTACTTGCTACTCATGGAGATGGGGAACCTCCTAAAACCCTCGATGCTGGTTATGTGAAAGATATTATGTACTACTTTAATAATCCTGAGAAAACCCCATTCAATTATGTAATGGGAGTAACGTTGGATCAACGTGAATACTTTAGGGATTACCGCTTGACACAAAAAGGGAAACCATTATGGGATCAAATTTATATATTGAAGTGGTATGCTAGACAACTATGCTCAGAATATGATTATACTTGTTGCTCTAGGATGAATTCTCCACACCTCCCCTTTTCATGCAAATTTAATGATAATGAAACCTTGGCTTCTTATGCTAGAGGTATATATGATTACTATGGTGTGGAACAAATAGAAGAATTTGTTGCTTTTATGGGTGCTTATGAAATTGAATCTATGTTTAAAGAGTTTGATGATATTGATGATGCTTGTTATAGATCTGAAAATTTAGCTATCCTCAAATATTGCTATGAGAATTATGAATACAGTTGTGAAATTAATGCACTTATTAAGAAAGTCTCCGCTGTCCAAGAAGAGACTAATATTTTGCAGGAATCTATGGAAGAAGAAGTTGATGACACTGTGAGCTCATTGGATGAAAAAGATGAGGAGGAGAGCAAAGAACAAAAGGAGGCAGAGCAGATTGATCACCCGTGCCCACCTTCTAATGAGAGTAACTCTTCAACTCATACATTGTTTAATTCCCCTTCGTGCTTACCGAAGGATGATTGCAATGATGACTGTTATGACCCCGTTGATTCTTTTGAATTATCCCTTTTTGATGATGCTTGCTATGCTTGTGGCCAAGATGCCAATATGAATTATGCTTATGGAGATGAACTTGCTATAGTTCCTTATGCTAAACATGAAATTGTTGCTATTGCACCCACGCATGATAGTCCTATTATCTTTTTGAATTCTCCCAACTACACTATATCGGAGAAGTTTGCCCTTATTAAGGATTACATTGATGGGTTGCGTTTTACTACTACGCATGATGATGTTGATGAATATAATACGCATGTGCTTGCTGCTCCTACTTGTAATTATTATGAGAGAGGAACTATATCTCCACCTCTCTATGTTTCCAACACGAAAAAATTGCAAGAAACTGTTTATACTATGCATTGGCCTTTACTATGTGTGCATGAATTGTTCTTTTATGACATGCCGATGCATAGGAAAATAGTTAGACTTCGTATTGCTTGATATATGTCACTTTGTGCTCACTACTAAATTACAAATCATTGTTGATTCAAATTGGCTTTGATATACCTTGGGATCCGGATGGACTCACAACTTGAGCACTATATGCCTAGCTTAAGGGCTTTAAAGAAAGCGCTGCCTGGGAGATAACCCGGAAGTTTTAGAGAGTCATTTATTTCTGTTGAGTGCTTTCATATAGTTTTAAAACAACAAAAATAAAGAGGGGAACCCAAAGCTTTTTCAAAAAGAAAAGCGAAAGTGAGAAAGACAAGCATTGTTGAAGTGGGAGAGCTCCTTGAACTTTGTTCATGCTCACGGCAACTTTGTGAATCTTGATTACAGAAACTTTTCAACAAAAATAAGTATCCCCTTGTACAATTCCATTGTTTTATAAAAATAATGTGCCAAGGTTTGCCTTTAGGATGTTTACATTTGCTTGATGGTTTGTACGGTGCAGGACAGAAACTTTGGCTGTAGTGCGCGATTTTACATTTTTAGCTGGAACATCAAATGGTTATGATTCTTTTTGCAATGTATTCCTGTACAAATTTTTTATTTGTCCTAATTTTGGCAGAATTTTTCAAGTATCGGAAGTATGGTGAATGTTCATATTGCTACAGACTGTTCTGTTTTAGACAGGTTCTGTTTTTGATGCATAGTTTGCTTGTTTTGATGAAACTATCAATTTATATCAGTGGATTAAGCCATGAAGAAGTTATATTACAGTAGACACAATTCAAAAACAAAATATGAATTGGTTTGCAACAGTACTTAGAGTAGTGATTTGCTTTATTATACTAACGGATCTTACCGAGTTTTCTGTTGAAGTTTTGTGTGCATGAAGTGTTCGATGATTGAGAAGGTCTCGATGTGAGAAGAAGGAAGAGAGGCAAGAGCTCAAGCTTGGGGATGCCCTAGGCACCCCAAGTAAATATTCAAGGAGACTCAAGCGTCTAAGCTTGGGGATGCTGGGGAGGCATCCCCTCTTTCTTCAACAAATATCGGTATGTTTTCGGATTCATTTCGTTCATGCGATATGTGCAAGTCTTGGAGTGTCTTTTGCATTTAGGTTTTTATTTTTTATGCACCATGCTAGTATGAGATAGTCCTTGGTTTATTTATAGAATGCTCTTAGCACTTCACTTATATCTTTTGAGTATGGCTTTATAGAATGCTTCATGTGCTTCACTTATATCATTTGAAGTTTGGATTGCCTGTTTCTCTTTACATAGAAAATCGCCATTTGTAGAATGCTCTTTTGCTTCACTTATATTTGTTAGAGCACGGGCATATCTTTTTAGAAAGAATTAAACTCTCTTGCTTCACGTATATCTATTTAGAGAGATGACAGGAATTGGTCATTCACATGGTTAGTCATAAAATCCTACATAAAACTTGTAGATCACTGAATATGATATGTTTGATTCCTTGCAATAGTTTTGCGATATAAAGATGGTGATATTAGAGTCATGCTAGTGGGTAGTTGTGGAGTGTAGAAATACTTGTGTTGAGGTTTGTGATTCCCGTAGCATGCACATATGGTGAACCGTTATATGATGAAGTCGGAGCATGATTTATTTATTGATTTTCTTCCTTATGAGTGGCGGTCGGGAACGAGCGATGGTCTTTTCCTACCAATCTATCCCCCTAGGAGCATGCGCGTAGTACTCTGTTTCGATGACTAATAGATTTTTGCAATAAGTATGTGAGTTCTTTATGACTAATGTTGAGTCCATGGATTATACGCACTCTCACCCTTCCACCATTACTAGCCTCTCTAGTACCGCGCAACTTTCGCCGGTACCATAAACCCACTATATACCTTCCTCAAAACAGCCACCATACCTACCTATTATGGCATTTCCATAGCCATTCCGAGATATATTGCCATGCAACTTCCATCATCATCATATACATGACTTGAGCATTCATTGTCATATTGCTAGCATGATGTTTTCATGGCTTGTTCGTTTTTTGATATCATTGCTACGCTAGATCATTGCACATCCCGGTACACCGCCGGAGGCATTCATATAGAGTAATATCTTTGTTCTAGTATCGAGTTGTAATATTGAGTTGTAAGAAAATAAAAGTGTGATGATCGTCATTATTAGAGCATTGCCCCAGTGAGGAAAGGATGATGGAGACTATGATTCCCCCATAAGTCGGGATGAGACTCCGGACTTTACAAAAAAATAAAAGAGTCCAAAGAAGCCCAAATAAAAAAGAGAGGCCAAAGAAGCCCACCAAAAAATAAAAAAAAAATGAGAGAAAAAGAGAGAAGGGGCAGTGCTACTATCCTTTTCCACACTTGTGCTTCAAAGTAGCACCATGTTCTTCATATAGAGAGTCTCTTGAGTTATCACTTTCATATACTAGTGGGAATTTTCATTATAGAACTTGACTTGTATATTCCGATGATGGGCTTCCTCAAATGCCCGAGGTCTTCATGAGCAAGCAAGTTGGATGCACACCCACTTAGTTTCAGTTGGAGCTTTCATATACTTATAGCTCTAGTGCATCCGTTGCATGGCAATCCCTACTCACTCACATTCATATCTATTGATGGGCATCTCCATAGCCCATTGATACGCCTAGTTGATGTGAGACCATCTTCTCCTTTTTGTCTTCTCGACCATCATATTCTATTCCACCTATAGTGCTATGTCCATGGCTCATGCTCATGTATTGCGTGAAAGTTGAAAAGGTTTGAGAATGTCAAAAGTATGAAACAATTGCTTGGGTTGTCACCGGGGTTGTGCATGATGTGAGTATTTTGTGTGGTGAAGATGGAGCACAGCCAGACTATATGATTTTATAGGGATAACTTTCTTTGGCCTTGTTATTTTGAAAAGACATGATTGCTTTATTATTGGGCTTGAAGTATCATTGTTTTTATGTCAAATGATAGACTATTGCTTTGAATCACTCGTGTCTTAATATTCATGCCATGATTAGACATATGATCAAGATTATGCTAGGTAGCATTCCACATCAATTTTTTTTATCATTTACCTACTCGAGGACAAGCAGGAATTAAGCTTGGGGATGCTGATACGTCTCCGTCGTATCTATAATTTTTGATTGTTCCATGCCAATATTATTGAACTTTCATATACTTTTGGCAACTTTTATACTATTTTGGGGCTAACATATTGATCCAGTGCCCAGTGCCAGTTCCTGTCTGTTGCATGTTTTTGGTTTCGCAGAATATCCATATCAAACGGAGTCCAAACGGGATAAAAAAGGACGGAGCTTATTTTTGGAAAATATGGAAAATTCGGAAGGAAAATCAACGCGAACCTGTGCCCGAGGTGGTCACGAGGCAGGGGGGCGCCCCCCCTAGGGCGCGCCCCTACCCTCATGAGCCCACCGTAATGCGGTTGACGCTCTTCTTTTGCCGCAAGAAAGCTAATATTCGGAAAAAAAATCACGGCGAAGGTTTCAGGCCACTCGGAGTTACGAATCTCCATATATATACGAAACGGTGAAACAGAGGCAGAGGAGAACAGAGAACCAGAGAAAAACAGAGAGATAGATCCAATCTCGGAGGGGCTCTCGCCCCTCCCATGCCATGGAGGCCAAGGACCAGAGGGGAAACCCTTCTCCCATCTAGGGAGGAGGTCAAGGAAGAAGAAGACGAAGGGCCCCCCTCTCCCCTTCTCTTCCGATGGCGCCGGAACGCTGCCGTGGCCATCATCATCATCACCGCGATCTACACCAACACCTCCGCCATCTTCACCAACATCTCCATCACCTTCCCCCCTCTATCTACAGCGGTCCACTCTCCCGCAACCCGCTGTACCCTCTACTTGAACATGGTGCCTTATGCTTCATATTATTATCCAATGATGTGTTGCCATCCTATGATGTCTGAGTAGATTTTCGTTGTCCTATCAGTGGCGGATGAATTGCTATGATTGATTTAATTTGCTTATGGTTATGTTGCTGACCTTTGGTGCCCATCTTATGATTGCGCGCGTGGATCACACCCTAGGGTTAGTTGTATGTTGATAGGACTATGTATTGGAGGGCAAGAGTGACAGAAGCTTCAACCTAGCATAGAAATTGATGCATACAGGATTGAAGGGGGACCAATATATCTTAATGCTATGGTTGGGTTTTACCTTAATGAACATTAGTAGTTGCGGATGCTTGCTAATAGTTCCAATCATAAGTGCATAGAATTCCAAGTCAGGGATGACATGCTAGCAGTGGCCTCTCCCACATAATACTTGCTATCGGTCTAGTAAAATAGTCAATTGCTTAAGGGACAATTTCGCAACTCCTACCACCACTTCTCCACACTCGCTATATTTACTTTATTGTTTATTTATCTAAACAGCCCCTACTTTTTGTTTACGTACTCTTTATTATCTTACAAACCTATCCAACAACACCTACAAAGTACTACTAGTTTCATACTTGTTCTAGGTAAAGCGAACGTCAAGCGTGCGTAGAGTTTTATCGGTGGTCGATAGAACTTGAGGGAATATTTGTTCTACCTTTAGCTCCTCGTTGGCTTCGACACTCTTACTTATCGAAAACTGTTGCGATCCCCTATACTTGTGGGTTATCAATGAGCCGGAAAGACTCCGACTAAATACGTTGTGCCTTAGCATCCAAAGCAGCCCGCTCCTCGGCCATCCTAGCGTTTGCTGCGTTTAGCTCCTCCTTGGCCTGTGCTTTCTCATCACGCAATTTTGTGATCGCCGCAATATGATGATCCTGATCCGTCGGGTTGACCACTACTGTTAACAGTGTTTTCAGCTTATCCAGCAAGTTAGTTAAGACCTGAACCGGCGGGCGCACAGGGCCTCCTGCCCCGGCAGCCGTTGCCGCTGCTGTAACGCCCCGAGACCGTTGCGCCAGGTGTCTTCCAGTTATTCGCTATTGTTGCCTTGTCATTTGCTTGCGTGTCGCATCTTGCCATGTCATCATGTGCATTGCATCATCATGTTTTCAAAATTTGCATTCGTCCGGGTTCCCTAGTTCCTTCCGTTGTCCGTTCTGAGCCCAGACACACTTGCATGCGCCCGCGGCACGTCCGAAATATTATTTTGTAAGTGGCTGGAAAATGTTCTCGGAATCCATGAGTCTTTTACGAGGCAAGAAATATCTTTAACATGCTAGGAGCAGGAACCAGTAACCCGGCAGTGGTAAACCGGGTCGAAGCACCTGGGACGGGTACGCCGGTTCAGCCGTGCATGACGGAACCGCCTCGTCAGAATGATAACCCGCCACAGCACGCGCCGACGCCATCGGGTCATTACTCTAACCCTTTGGATAACATGATTGTTGTGGCGTCACAATTGGTGGATCTCCCGGTTGAAGGCGAGTCACCGACGACGGTTGAAACACGAAGGGCTAGAGAGCTCCTTCAGACAGCACTAGTACATCAGCAGGCTTATTCTTATAGTCGTGACAGGATTCGTTCCACCCCTCGCCCGAGCCGGAGTTATAGCGGGCATATCGATGAGCCGGCTGTGTCAAGCAGTGGGCGGAACCATAACCCGCCTCATGGACTGCTACCTCTTGTAGCACTGCGTTGGTTTTCCCCGAAGAGGAAGGGATGATGTAGTAAAGTAGCATAAGTATTTCCCTCAGTTTATGAGAACCAAGGTATCAATCCAGTAGGAGGCTACGCGCGAGTCCCTCGTACCTCCACAAAACAAATAAATGCTCGCAACCAACGCAAATAGGGGTTGTCAATCCCTATAGGGCCACTTACGAGAGTGAGATCTGATAGATATGATAATATAATATTTTTGGTATTTTATGATAAAGATGCAAAGTAAAATAAAGGCAAAGTAAATAACAAAGAAAATAACTAAGTTGTAGGAGATTGATATGATAAAGATAGACCCGGGGGCCATAGGTTTCACTAGTGGCTTCTCTCGAGAGCATAAGTATTCTATGGTGGGGGAACAAATTACTATTGAGCAATTGACAGAATTGAGCATAGTTATGAGAATATCTAGGTATGATCATGTATATAGGCATAACGTCTGAGACAAGTAGACCGACTCTTGCCTGCATCTACTACTATTACTCCACTCATCGACCGCTATCCAGCATGCATCTAGAGTATTAAGTTAAAAACAGAGTAACACCTTAAGCAAGATGACATGATGTAGAGGGATAGACACATGCAATATGAAGAAAACCCCATCTTGTTATCCTCGATGGAAACAATACAATACGAGCCTTGCTGCCCTTACTGTCACCGGGAAAGGACACCGCAAGATTGAACCCAAAGCTAAGCACTTCTCCCATTGCAAGAAAGATAAATCTAGTAGGCCAAACCAAACTGATAACTCGAAGAGACTTGCAAAGATAACCAATCATACATAAAAGAATTTAGAGAAGATTCAAATATTACTCATAGATAAACTTGATCATAAACCCACAATTCATCGGTCTCAACAAACACACCGCAAAAAGAAGATTACATCGAATAGATCTCCACAAGAGAGGGGAGAACATTGTATTGAGATCCAAAAAGAGAGAAGAAGCCATCTAGCTACTAACTATGGACTCGTAGGTCTGAGGTAAACTACTCACACTTCATTGGAAGGGCTATGGTGTTGATGGAGAAGCCCTCCGTGATCGATGCCCCCTCCGGCGAAGCTCCGGAACAGGCCCCGAGATGGGATCTCGTGGATACAGAAAGTTGCGACGGTGGAATTAGGGTTTTGGCTCCGTATATGATCGTTTGGGGGTACGTTGGTATATATAGGAGGAAGAAGTACGTCAGTGGAGCAACAGGGGGCCCACGAGGGTGGGGGCGCACCTGGTAGGGTAGGGCGCGCCCCCTACCTCGTGGCCTCCTGTTACGTTTCTTGACGAAAGGTCCAAGTCTCCTGAGTTGTATTCGATGAGAAAATCACATTCCCGAAGGTTTCATTCTATTGGGACTCTGTTTGATATTCCTTTTCTTCAAAACACTAAAACAGGCAAAAAAAACAGCAATTCTGGGCTGGGCCTCCGGTTAATAGGTTAGTCCCAAAAATAATATAAAAGTGGATAATAAAGCCCAATAATGTCCAAAACAGTAGATAATATAGCATGGAGCAATGAAAAATTATAGATACATTGGAGACGTATCATGGACATGACCCGGCGGTCGGTGGCGCTGATGCTCAGAACGTAGTGGATCAAGGTAGAGCACGTCGAGAGGCCGAGCTGGCGGCACAGTATGTGGCCTGTCAACCTACTCCGGTTCGTCCAACCACTTCGGTGGAGCCAGGTGTAACGTTCAGGAATTTAGAGGTGCCATGTTTAGTGCCGGCTCTATGTAATGAGCGTCTGCCCAAGGATTTCAAGGGTCCTCGCAAGGTGCCTAACTATACAGCCGATTTACCTCCTGAGGCGTGGATTGAGAGTTATGAGATGACCATGGAATTGCTAGATGACAGCGATGCTGTGTGTGCTAAATATTCCCCCTGATGTTGCAGCGAACATCCCGCACTTGGTTGAAGGGGCTCCCTGCCAATTCCATTGGGTCATGGGTCGAGTTAAAAGCCCGGTTCATCCAGAATTTCAAGGATACATGTAAGAAGCCCATGTCAATTGTGGATTTAGCCTCCTATGTCCAAGAAGAAGGTGAGTCGACAACCCATTAGGTGCGTCGGGTCTCAACAATCCTGCACTCGTCGGATCAGATCAATGCCGACTCAGCAGTGTTGATGTTGGAGAACAACTGTCGTTTCACGCCCCTAAAGTAGAAATTAGGGCGGCTCAAACGCCACTGCAATGACATGGGGACACTTATAGCGGCTCTGGTTAAGTATGCTGACTCTGATTGTACCAAGGACCCCGAGTCTGATCACGAAAAGCCAAGAAAGGGAAAGAAGAGCAGCAACACCAAGGGGCAGCAGCATAACCCGGTGAACCAGGGAGGCAATGGTAAGCGCAAAGCTGATAATAGTTTTGACTTTGTGGCTAACACCAATGCGCAGAATAATGGTCAGCGTCGTAAGGGTAAACCGCCCCCCACGGACTGGAGGATCCGTTTTCAATCTTGAACAGATGGTAAATAAGCCCTGCCCAAGACATGGTACACGAGAAAGACCATCCGGGCACCTCTGGAAGGATTGTTACATTATGAAGGAGTATAAGAATTCCAATCTTTTTCAAGACAGTCATGGGCCAAGTGGTGATTCAGGATCCGGCTCTCACGGACCGGGATATGGCGGTGGAGGCTCTAACTCTGGATTCCAAGGAAATCAAAGTAATCACGGCAACCAGGGTGGTTACGATCAGCAGAGTAATCAGGGGAGTCAACAACAGCAATAGTCTGATTATCAGAGCAACCCAAAGCATTTGAATAGTGGACAGTATCATGTCTTCGCCACTAGCTTATGTAAGCGTGACCAGAAGCTTCATAAGAGGGCAGTCAATGTTGTTGAGCCGGCGGTTCCCCATTACTTGCGTTGGTCCGAGCAACCCATTTTGTGGAGTTGGGAAGATCACCCGCCCCGGGTTGATAATCCGGGTCACTTGGCTTTGGTTGTCACACCTCAGGTTGGAGGGTATAAGTTCACCAAGGTACTCATGGATGGAGGGAGCAGCATCAATATCCTTTATTATGAAACTTTCCGTCGCATGGGGTTGACTGATAAAAATCTTAAGCCGTCAAACACTGTTTTCCATGGCGTGGTACCTGGTAAGTCAGCCTACCCAGTTGGTAAGATAGCTCTGGAAGTTGTTTTTGGAGATGATCATGACTCTATGTCGGAGACATTGACCTTTGAAGTGGTCAAGATCCACAGCCCATATCACGCTCTGTTTGGACGGCCGGCTTATGCCAGGTTCGTGGCGTGGCCTTGTTATGTGTATCTGCAGCTCAAGATGTCGGGTTACAAGGGAACCATCACGGTGCATGGGAGCCGAAAGATAGCCTTGGAGTGTGAGGAAGGAGACGCTGCTTATGTTGAGTCTGTTTGTGCAACTGAGGAGCTGAAATTTTATAAGGATAATGTTGACCCAATGGACATGACGTCTCTAAAGAAGCCAACCACAAAGCAGGATCCTTCACTCAAATTTAACTCAGCCGATGACACTAAGATGGTTGATTTCGTTCCTGGCGATTCGTCGAAGCAGTTCAGTATCAGTGCCAATCTGGATCCAAAACAGGAAAGCGCGCTCATCGAGTTCATCTGTAAGAACCGGGACATCTTTGCATGGAAGCCAGTTAAGCAGTTTCTTCGCCGGTTTAACAAGGAGAGGCAGAAGGCTATTGGAGAGGAAGTGGCCCGGCTCTTGGTAGCCGGGTTTATCGTCGAAGTTTCACATCCTGAGTGGTTGGCTAACCCGGTGCTGGTACTTAAGAAGAACGACACTTGGCGTATGTGTGTGGACTACACGGACTTAAACAAGGCTTGTCTGGCTGATCCTTTTGCTCTCCCTCGTATTGATCAGATTATCGATGCTACGGCGGGTTGTGAGCGTTTGAGTTTTTTGGATTCTTATTCTGGTTATCATCAGATCAAGATGGCAGTTAAGGACCAGGAGAAGACAACTTTCATAACTCCCTTCGGAGCCTTCTGCTATGTGTCTATGCCTTTGGGGCTCAAGAGTGCCTAGGCGACTTATCAGAGATGTGTGCAGAATTGCCTTCATGAGCAAATTGGGCGCAGTGTTCATGCTTATGTGGATGATATTATGGTGAAATCCAGAGAGAAAGAGACATTGATAGATGATTTGAAGGAAACCTTTGATAATCTCCGGGTTTATAAAATGATGCTTAACCCGGCCAAGTGTGTTTTTGGTGCGCCGGCAGACAAGCTCTTGGGCTTTTTGGTGTCTAACAGGGGCATTGAAGCTAATCCGGAGAAGATCAAAGCCATCACTTCTCTGGCTAAGCCGGCGTGTGTCAATGATGTGCAACATCTGGCGGGTCGTATTGCGGCATTAAGTCGGTTCATAAGCCAGTTGGGAGAGAAGCCTATCCCTCTGTATCAAATGGTGAAAAAGACAGATAATTTTCTCTGGAGTGATGCCGCTAATACATCGTTTGAGGACTTGAAGAAACAGCTGGCTGAGCCACCTGTTCTGGCTGCTCCTGTTGATAAGGAGCCATTGTCGTTGTACGTGGCTGCCAATGCCCGGGCTGTCAGCGTGGCTATTGTGGTGGAATGGAAGGAGGTAGGCAAGGAATATCCGGTTCAACGGCCGGTTTATTATATCAGTGAGGTGCTTATTGAGTCCAAACAGACATACCCACATTGGCAGAAGCTTGTGTATGGGGTTTTCATGGCAAGCCGTAAGCTTACGCAATATTTTCAGGGTCATCCTGTCACTATGGTTAGCTCTGCTCCTTTGGGAGATATCATCCAAAATAGGGAAGCAACTGGCTGGGTTGCTAAGTGGGCCATTGAGCTTGGACCTCACGGGTTAAAATATGTGCCTCGTACGTCTATCAAGTCCCAAGCGCTTGTAGATTTCATCAATGATTGGACAGAGTTGCAGGCACCGGAGGAAAAGCCGGATAACACATATTGGACTATTCACTTTGATGGGTCCAGGAAATTGGAGGGCTCAGGGACTGGAGTTGTGCTCGCTTCCCCTTGAGGTGATAAATTTTGTTATGTTCTCCGTTTGATGTTCCCTTGCACTAACAATGTAGCTGAATATGAGGCCTTGCTCCATGGTCTTCATATGGCTAAGGAGATGAATTTAAGACGGGTTAGGTGCTTTGGTGGCTCAGATTTGGTTGCTCAACAAGTCTCTGGTACTTGGGATTCTAAGGATCCACTCATGGCAGCTTATCGACGAGAAGTGGATGTTATTGCTGGTCACTTCAAAGGTTATCAAGTTGAGCATGTTGATCAGAGAAAAAATGAAGCGGCTGATGCCTTAGGCCGGTTGGGCTCTCAACGTAAACCGATGCCGCCTAATGTTTTTCTTGACGTTTTGCATAACCCATCGGTTAAGTTACCTACGGAGGAGGACTTGGCTATTCCTGACCCGAAAAGCTCAGTTGGTGGCAGCTCTCCATATAATTCCTGATTGGACAGTCCCTTATTTGGCTTATATGACCCGGGGCGAGTTACCTGAGGATGAAACCCTAGCCAAGCAGATAACCCGATGGTCTAAGTCAATGACAATTGTCAATGGAGAGCTGCATCACCGCAGTGTTACAGGGGCCTTTCAACATTGTGTTTCTCTAGAAGAGGGTCGTGAGATCCTACGTGATATTCATGAAGGAGACTGTGGTCATCATGCTGGTTCAAAGTCTCTGGTGGCTAAAGCTTTTCTTCATGGGTTTTATTGGCTAACAGCTCATGCTGATGCTGAAGACCTGGACAGCAGGTGTGATGGATGTCAGAAATTTTCACAATGAGCCCATGTGTCGGCTCAAGAATTGAGGATGATTCCAATTACTTGGCCATTTGCAGTTTGGGGGCTTGATATGGTTGGACCTTTCAAAAGATCCAAGGATAAGAATACCCACCTTCTGGTGGCAGTTGATAAGTTCACTAAGTGGGTAGAGGCAGAGCCAGTCACTAAATGTGATGCAGCAACGGTGGTTCAATTCATGAAAAAGGTGATCTTCTGTTTTGGTTTTCCACACAACATTATAACAAACAATGGCACTAATCTCTCCAAGGGTGCTATGGAAGAATTTTGTTAATGTGAGCATATCCGGCTTGATGTATCGTCAGTGGCTCACCCCCAATCTAATGGTCAAGCTGAGAGAGCCAATCAAGAGATCCTGCGAGGCATCTATCCCTGGCTTATGGTTCCCTTACAGAGGACGCCGGGTTGTTGGGTGAAGGAGTTACCTTCCGTGTTATGGAGCATTAATACCACCCCCAATAGATCGACGGGTTACACACCTTTCTTTATGGTTTACGGAGTAGGGGTGGTTCTCCGTAGTGACATCCGTCATGACTCACCTCGTGTGGTGGCCTATGTCGAAGCTGATAATGAAAAAGCAGGTCAGGAAGCACTTGACATGTTGGATGAAGAGCGTGACATCGCAGTGGCTCGTTCGTCGATTTACCAGCAAGATCTGCGCCGTTACCACAGCCGCCGGGCTAAAACCAGAACTTTCCAAGAAGGACGATCTGGTGCTCCAGCTTTTCCAGGATTAGACTAATATGCACAAGTTATTGATACATCTCCAATGTATTTATAATTTTTGATTGCTCCATGCTATATTATCTACTGTTTTGGACATTATTGGGCTTTATTATCCACTTTTATATTATTTTTGTGACTAACCTATTAACCGGAGGCCCAGCCCAGAATTGTTGTTTTTTGCCTGTTTTAGGGTTTCGAAGAAAACGAATATCAAACGGAGTCCAAACGGAATGAAACCTTCGGGAACGTGATTTTCTCAACGAACAAGACCCAGGAGACTTGGACCCTACGTCAAGACACAAAAGAGGAGGCCACGAGGTAGGGGGTGCGCCTACCCCTCCCCCCCAGGCGCGCCCTCCACCCTCGTGGGCCCCTATTGCTCCACTGACGTACTCCTTCCTCCTATATATACCTACGTACCCCCAACCGATCAGATACGAAACCAAAACCCTAATTCCATCGCCGCAACATTCTATATCCACGAGATCCCATCTTGGGGCCTGTTCTGGAGCTCCACCGGAGGGGGCATCGATCACGGAGGGCTTCTACATCAACACCATAGCCCCTCTGATGAAGTGTGAGTAGTTCACCTCAGACCTACGGGTCCATAGTTAGTAGCTAGATGGCTTCTTCTCTCTTTTTGGATCTCAAAACAATGTTCTCCCCCTCTCTTGTGGAGATCTATTTGATGTAATCTTCTTTTTGCGGTGTGTTTGTTGAGACCGATGAATTGTGGGTTTATGATCAAGTCTATCTATGAACAATATTTGAATCTTCTCTGAATTCTTTTATGTATGATTGGTTATCTTTGCAAGTCTCTTCGAATTATCAGTTTGGTTCGGCCTACTAGATTGATGTTTCTTGCAATGGCAGAAGTGCTTAGCTCTAGGTTCAATCTTGCGGTGTTGTTTCCCAGTGACAGTAGGGGCAGCAAGGCACGTATTGTATTGTTGCCGTCGAGGATAACAAGATGGGGTTTCCATCATATTGCATGAGTTTATCCCTCTACATCATGTCATCTTGCTTAAGGCGTTAATCTGTTTTCATTAACTTAATACTCTAGATGCATGCTGGATAGCGGTCGATGAGTGGAGTAATAGTAGTAGATGCAGGCAGGAGTCGGTCTACTTGCTCGGACGTGATGCCTATATACATGATCATACCTAGATATTCTCATAACTATGCTCAATTCTGTCAATTGCTCAACAGTAATTTGTTCACCCACCGTAGAATACTTATGCTCTCGAGAGAAGCCACTAGTGAAACCTATGGCCCCCGGGTCTATCTTCATCATATTAATCTCCCAATACTTAGTTATTTCCTTTGCTTTTTACTTTGCTTTTACTTTACTTTGCATCTTTATCACAAAAAATCCAAAAATATTATCTTATCATATCTATCAGATCTCACTCTCATAAGTGGCCGTGTAGGGATTGACAACCCCTTATCGTGTAGGTTGCGACGATTTATTAGTTTTGTGCAGGTGCGAGGGACTCGTGCATAGCCTCCTACTGGATTGATACCTTGGTTCTCAAAAAGTGAGGGAAATACTTACGCTACTTTACTGCATCATCCCTTCCTCTTCGAGGAAAACCAACACAGGGCTCAAGAGGTAGCAGTTATCCCCATCTTGGGAAGGACGCTTTGTGGTCAGAAAGAATCTGAACAATGGGTCATATTAGCTTATCGATGTTCGACACCGCAAGCACTCACGCACGTCGGAGGAAGAGATCCGCCGGCCGTGGAATATTGCTCATCTTCGGCCTTACTACACTTGAGCCACTGGCTCTTCTGATGTACATATTTTTGACAATGTATATATTATGATCAATATAATAAACCGGCATCCCTACCAAAGCAGGGCCTCTGTCATTTTTTCTTAAAGAGTTTTTGGTCACTTGGGGGCTTTTGCTTTATAGAGCGAAGTTATGATTACCCTTTGATCTGGCTTATTGGCCACAAAAAAAAACAAAAAACTTGGGGGCTTCAACCCAGGTTAACAGGGACCAAAGAGAGTTTGTTGCAAAAGCACAACTCAAACATAGGCGCCCATTGAGCACAGCTCAAAAATATTGCTTGGGGGCTCTTTTGTTCTAAAGAACAAATATTTTTTATAACCCTTGTAATAGGCTTAAAATCCAGGCTTGGAAGCCAAGTGTATTCACCTAAAACCCGGGATTATCCTGCCTTTTTAAGTAAGCCACTCCGTGATACGTCCATTTTGCATCATGCTTTTATATCAATATTTATTGCATTATGGGCTGTTATTACACATTATGTCACAATACTTATGCCTATTCTCTCTTATTTTACAAGGTTTACATAAAGAGGGAGAATGCCGGCAGTTGGGATTCTGGGCTAGAAAAGGAGCAGATATTAGAGACCTATTCTGCACAGCTCCAAAAGTCTTGAAACTTCACGGAAGTCATTTTCAGAATATATAAAAAATATTGAGCGCAAGAAGTTCCGGAGGGGGGGGCCACACCCTGGTGGCCCTCTGATGCCCATCTTCTGCTATATGGAGTCTTTCAATGAGGAAAAAAAATCATAAGCCAGCTTTCGGGACAAGACTCCGCCGCCATGAGGCGGAACCTTGGCGGAACCAATCTAGGGCTCCGGCGGAGCTGTTCTGTCGGGGAAACTTCCCTCCGGGAGGGGGAAATCATCGCCATCGTCATCACCAACAATCCTCTCATCGGGAGGGGGTCAATCTCCATCAACATCTTCACCAGCACCATCTCCTCTCAAACCCTAGTTCATCTCTTGTATCCAATTCTTGTCTCTAAGTCTAGGATTGGTACCTGTGGGTTGCTAGTAGTGTTGATTACTCCTTGTAGTTGATGCTAGTTGGTTTATTTGGTGGAAGATCATATGTTCAGATCCTATACGCACATTAATACCCCTCTGATTATGAACATGAATATGCTTTGTGAGTAGTTACGTTTGTTCCTGAGGACATGGGAGAAGTCTTGCTATTAGTAGTCATGTGAATTTGGTATTCGTTCGATATTTTGATGAGATGTATGTTGTCTCTCCTCTAGTGGTGTTATGTGAATGTCGAATACATGACACTTCACCATTATTTGGGCCTAGAGGAAGGCATTGGGAAGTAATAAGTAGATGATGGGTTGCTAGAGTGACAGAAGCTTAAACCCTAGTTTATGTGTTGCTTCGTAAGGGGCTGATTTGGATCCATATGTTTCATGCTATGGTTAGGTTTACCTTAATACTTTTGTTGTAGTTGCGGATGCTTGCAATAGAGGTTAATCATAAGTGGGATGCTTGTTCAAGTAAGGACAACACCCAAGCACCGGTCCACCCACATACCAAATTATCAAAGTACTGAAAAGGCAGAATCGAACTGTCCCTTAACCTGCAATTCAATTGTGCATGCAATGATGAATCACTCCTTCCTGCTATAGTGTACATTTAGGCATCATCATACATGGCATAATCTAATACATGTGCATTCAATTGTAGAATCTGGAATGTGCAATGTTTATGTTAGTTCATACGTTGCACATGATGTTTAAATGCCCCTTAAATCTGGTCAGTCAAGTGATGGTCTTTAAGCCTCCTTCTTTGCTTCTTTTCTTAATATGTAAGATTTGCTCACACATCTGTTCAATTGCTTGTTTGCATCAGCCAACCATACTAGGACTGTTTGCTTTGATTACTTGCCGTTCTTGACCTAACACTCTAACAAAGCTTGTCAATGATTTAAACACTAAGGGCTATTGTAGTGGGGCCTTATCTAACTCATAGGTGACATAAAGTTTTGGTTGTACACTTGTTTATCAAGCCTCCCATGATGCCTTATCAAGCCTCTAACCCACCGTCCTAGCAAACCGTTGTTTGGCTATGTTACCGCTTTTGCTCAGCCCCCTCTTATAGCATTGCTAGTTGTAGGTGCAGTGCAGGTTGTTCCATGTTGGAACATGGATATGTTGGGATATCACAATATGTCTTATTTAATTAATGCATCTATATACTTGGTAAAGGGTGGAAGGCTTGGCCTTTTGCTTGGTGCTTTGTTCCACTCTTGCCGCCCTAGTTTCTGTCATACCAGTGTTATGCTGCTTGAATTTGCGTCCCTAACACGTGAGGGTTTATGGGCCCCTTTTGATAGTTTGCTTTGAATAAAACTCTTCCAGCAAGGCCCAACATTGGCTTTACCATTTGCCTAATGACAACTAAAAATTTGCATAGGGAGTAATTAACCTGAGGATTCTTAATCAACCCCCTGGGCCAGTGCTCCTCATGAGTGTTGGTCCAAACTGGCAGTAGCCGGGGCCACCAACGGGTGTGCCAGCTAGAAAGTTAGCCAATCCGACATAGCCTTAGACGAGATACACGCGGATCCTATCGGGGTGTCGGCACGTCGGGAGATCTTGCTGGATTTGTTTTACCATTGTCGAAATGTCTGGTGCACCGGGATTCCGAGTCTGATCGGAGGGTCCCGCGATGGAGGATTGCCTCCGCGGATCGTGAGCTTGTCATGGGCTAAGTTGGGACACCCCTGCAGGGTTTAAACTTTCGAGAGCCGTGCTCGTGGTTATGTGGCAGATGGGAATTTTTAATATCCGTTTGTAGTGAACTTGAAACCAAACTGTTTAAAATAGACCAACCGCATGTGTAACTGTGATGGTCTCTTTTCGATGTGGTTCGGGAAGAGAACACGGCGGGGTGATGATTGAACGTAAGTAGTTCAAGATCACTTCTTGATCGTTACTAGTTTGCGACCGTTGCGTAGTTTCTCATATTATTCTTGTATTCGTAAGCTACCCACCATACAATGCTTAGTGCTTGCTGCAGCTACACCATATAACCATGCTTTTCCTATGAGCTTAAATATACTTACTATCGCGGGTTTTGAGATTGTTGAGTCCTCGTGACTCATCAGATACTACAAACGCAGCTGCAGGTGCCGATGAGATTGATGCAGGTGAAGCCACTTAACTCAAGTGGGAGTTCGACGAGGACAGTGGCCGTTACTATGTTTCCTTTCCAGATGATCAGTAGTGGTGCCCAGTAGGGTCGATCGGGACTTAGCATGGGTGGTTGTCTTTTCTTTGTTGATTTTGTCCATAGCCGGACTTTGTGTTCATCTTGAATGATTGTATAACTTGATGATACTTGTGTGACATTGTGGCGATTGTAAGCCAAAGCTCGTATTCTATCTATTCAGTACATGGGATGAGCAAAGATATAACCACTCTTGCGACCATACCAATATGCACTTATACCCCAAGTCATGCCTCGACACGTATGGAGTATAGTCACATATATTAGGCATTATACAATATCATCCAATAGCCTATGCCATGTCAATGTCTTTCCCTTCAAAGATAAAGGGAAGACCTTCTTCTTGACAACATCCTCGGGCATACCTGCCAGCTTAAATAATCCACAAACTTCATCCACATAGATTAGGTGCATACCATGATGTAATGTTCCACACCTTCACAAGGATTAGCTAGCAGTTTCTCTATCATACCCGAAGGAATTTCATAATAAATATTTTCAGTAGGTGAAGTAGGTTGAGGAGCAACTAATTGTTGTCCCGCTCGAGGTGAAGATACCCTGAACAAGCCCCTCGAAGGATTATTTTCCATAGTAACAAGTGACAGTAAATCTAGCGCACTATATAAATGTTTTCTTACCAAATTCCACTCACCAAAGGCACTTCACTCCCCAGCAACAGCGCCAGAAAAGAGTCTTGATGACCCACAAGTATAGGGTATCTATCGTAGTCCTTTCGATAAGTAAGAGTGTCTAACCCAATGAGGAGCAGAAGGAAATGACAAGTACTTTTCAGCAAGGTACTCTCTGCAAGCACTGAAATTATCGGTAACAGATAGTTTTGTGATAAGATAAATTGTAACGGGTAACAAGTAAATAAAAGTAAACAGGGTGCAACAAGGTGGCCCAATCCTTTTTATAGCAAAGGACAAGCCTGGACGAACTCTTATATAATGCAAAGCGCTCCCGAGGACACATGGGAATTACTGTCAAGTTAGTTTTCATCATGCTCATATGATTCGCGTTCGTTACTTTGATAATTTGATGTGTTGGTGGACGGGTGATTGGGTGCTGTCCTTCCTTGGAAAAGCCTCCCACTTATGAATAACCCCTCTCGCAAGCATCCACAACTACAAAATAAGAATTAAGGTAAACCTAACCATAGCATGAAACATATGGATCCAAATCAGCCCCTTACAAAGCAACGCATAAACTGGGGTTTAAGCTTTTGTCACTCTAGCAACCCATCATCTACTTATTACTTCCCAATGCCTTCCCCTAGGACCAAATAATGGTGAAGTGTCACGTAGTCGACGTTCACACAACACCACTAGAGGAGAGACAACATACATCTCATCAAAATATCGAACGAATACCAAATTCACATGATTACTTATAACAAGACTTCTCCCATGTCCTTAGGAACAAGTATCGAACGAATATTCATAATCATGATCATAGGAGTATTAATTATCATTAATGTTCTGAAAATATAATCTTCCACCAGATAAACCAACTAGCGTCAACTACTAGGAGTAATCAACACTACTAGCAACCCACAGGTACCAAACCTAAGGTTTTGGGGTCAAGATCGAATACAAGAGATGAACTAGGGTTTGAGAGGAGATGGTGCTAGTGAAGATGTTGATGGAGATTGACCCCCTCTCAATGAGAGGATCAATGGTGATGATGATGGCGACGATTTCCCCCTCCCGAAGGGATGTTTTCCCGGTAGAACAGCTCCGTCGGAGCCCTAGATTGGTTCTGCCCATCTTCCGCCTCGATACGGCGGCGGTTCATCCCGAAAGCTTCCTTCTCATTTTTTCCAGGTCAAAACACACCATATAGCCAAAGATGGGCACCGGAGGCCTGCCAGTGGGCCCACAAGGTCGGGGGGCGCGCTAGGGGGTAGGGCGCACCCTTCACCCTTGTGGTTGGCTGGTGGCCCCCTTTGGTACTTTCTTCGCCCAATATTTATTATATATTCCAAAAATAAGCTCCGTGAAGTTTCAGGACTTTTGGAGCTGTGCAGAATAGGTCTCTAATATTTGCTCCTTTTTTAGTCCAGAATTCCAACTGCCAGCATTCTCCCTCTTCATGTAAACCTTATAAAATAAGAGAGAATACGCATAAGTATTGTGATATAATGTGTAATAATAGCCCATAATGCAATAAATATCAATATAAAATCACGATGCAAAATGGACGTATCAGAGGGTAGGACAAAAGATGTCATGCAAGCTCTTGTCCATTTAGCACGTATGACTATATTCGGAATACATGCCTACATTATATTGATGAACTGGAGCTAGTTTTGTGTCACCCTATGTTATAACTATTGCATGATGAATGCCATCCAACATAATTATCCATCATTAATCCATTGCCTACGAGTTCGTTTCATATCGACCTTTGCTTCGTTACTTTTCCGCAGCTACTCTTACAATTGCTACGGAACTAGTAGTGTTACATTTGCCACCGTTACCGTTACTTCCATACTAATTTGCTACTAAATATTTTGTTGCAGATATTAAGTCTTTCATGTGTGGTTGAATTGACAACTCAGCTACTAATACTCAAGAATATTCTTTGGCTCCCCTTATGTCGAATCAAAAAATTTAGGTTGAATACTCTACCCTTGAAAACGGTTGTGATCCCCTATACTTGTGGGTTATCAAGACCTTTTCCTGGCGCTGCTGCCGGGGAGCATAGCTCTACTCTCTAGGTCACTTGGGATTTATATCTGTTGATCACTATGAGGAATCTGAAAGACAACAAAACCAAGATCTATCCCTCAACTACGAGGGGAGGTAAGGAACTGCCATCTAGCTCTGCACTTGATTCTCCTTCTGTTTTGAGTAAACTTGCGACACCTACACCTGCTATTGATTTCGATATGTTGCATGTTATTGATGATGCCACTTCTGCTATGCATGATGCTTATGATGATACTACTTATGTGCTTGATGATATTGTGCCACTAGGTGAATTTCTTGATGAACAACTTGCTAGGGTTAGAGAGATGATGATTATGATTCTCCCCCTAGATATCAGTTGCCTGTTGTACCTGAGGGTTATGTTATGGATGAAGAAACTACTAGAGACTTCTTTGCTTGCAATGATAGAAAGGATCTTAAGAAATTATTAGCTAAGATAAAAGAAAAATCCTTGAATGCTAGAATGAAATATGACCCTGCTTTTGCTACTTCACATATCTTTGTTACTGATAAGGATTATGAATTCTCTGTCGATCCTGAGTTAATTACTTTGGTTGAATCTGATCCTTTTCATGGTTATGAATCTGAAACTGTTGTGGCACATCTTACCAAATTGAATGATATAGCCAACCTATTTGCTCATGAGGAAAAAGAATTCGCTATTACTATATTCTCAAATTGTTTCCTTTCTCATTGAAGGGTGATGCTAAGTTACGGTTTAATTCTCTTGCTCATGGTTGTGTGCGTAGTCCCCAGGATATGATTTATTACTTCTCTCAAAAATATTTTCCCGCTCATAAGAAACAACCTGCTTTAAAGGAAATATTTGATTTTGTGAAAATTGAAGAAGAGAGTCTCCCACAAGCTTGGGGGAGGCTTCTCCAATTACTTAATGCTTTGCCTGATCATCCTCTCAAGAAAAATCATATACTAGATATCTTTTATAATGGACTAATTGATGCTTCCAGAGACCACCTGGATAGTTGTGCTGGTAGTGTTTTCAGGGAAAGAACTGTTGAGCAAGCTGAGTTGCTATTGAATAATATATTGAGTAATGATAATGATTGGACACTTCCTGAATCAACTCCTAAGCCAACTCTGAAGAAAAGGGTACTATATTTCTCAGTCCTGAAGATATATGCAAGATGCAAAGAAATCTATGAAGAAAAAGGTATTAAAGTTGAAGATGTTAAGAATTTACCGCCTATTGAAGAAATACATCGTATTGATAACCCGACATAGGTAGTAGAGGTAAACTCTCTCCATAGATTTGATGAAGGTGATATTCCTTATAATATGTCTGCTAGTCAATGCTTGGATGAGTTTGATAATTTTATTGTTAAGCAAGAAAATTTCAATGCTTATGTTAGTAGACAATTGAGACGTAATGCTTACATGCTTGACCACTTGGGTGATTATATGAGTAGAAATGTTAATGATCTTAAGATTATTAGTAAACATGCTTCCATGGTTACAACTCAAGTAGAACAAGTACTTAAGGCATAAGATGATTTTCTTAATGAGTTGAATAGTAAGAACAGTGATAAAGGTGTTAGGGTTCTGACTAGAGGTGGTAAGATGACCCAGGAACCTTTGTATCATGAGGGCCACCCTACAAGAATTGAGCAAGAATCTCAGAGAATTAATACTGATGCACCTAGTCATAGTAATAAAAAGAAAAAGAAAACTAATAGGACTTTGCATGCTGATAGTGAACCTGCTATAGACACACCTTAGAATCCCAACGATATTTCTATTTCTGATGCTAAGACACAGCCTGGTAATGAACATGAACCTAGTGCTAATGTTAATGATGATGTTCACGTTGATGCTCAACCTAGTAATGATAATGATGTAGAGATGGAACTTCTTGTTGATCTTGATAACCCATAATCAAAGAATCAACGTTATGATAAGAGAGACTTTTTTGCTAGGAAACATGGTAAAGAAAGAGAACCATGGGTTCAGAAACCCATGCCCTTTCCTCCTAAACCATCCAGGAAAAAGGATGATGAGGATTTTGAGTGCTTTGCTGAAATGATTAGACCTATCTTTTTGTGTATGCGTTTGACTGATATGCTTAAAATGCCTCCTTATGCTAAAATATATGAAAGACATTGTTACAAATAAAAACAAAAATACCTGAAGCTAAAATTTCCACCATGCTTGGTAATTACACTTTCAAGGGTGGAATACCAAAAGAAACTTGGAAATCCAGGAGTACCAACTATACCATGCTCCATTAAAAGAAACTATGTTAAAATTGCTTTATGTGATCTTGGAGTCGGTGTTAGTGTTATGCCTTTCTCTTTGTAGCATAGACTTGAATTGAATAAGTTGACACATACTGAAATCTCTTTGCAAATGGCTGATAAATCAACTGCTATACCCATCGGTATTTGTGAGGATGTGCCTGTTGTGGTTGCAAATGTTACTATTTTAACATACTTTGTTATTCTTGATATTCCCGAGGACGATGGTATGTCGATTATCCTTGGTAGACCCTTTTTGAATACTGCAGGGGCTGTTATTGATTGCAACAAAGGCAATGTCACTTTTCATGTCAATGGTATTGAGCATATGGTGCACTTTCCGAAGAAACAACCTCAAGTTCATAGTATCAATTCTATCAGAAAAATTCCAACTATTACTATTGGAGGTTTTAAATTCCCTCTTCCTAGTGTCAAAAAGAAATATGATATTCGTGCTGTTGGGGAAATGCATATTCCCGTTAAGGTAACCTAGTGTTATTCAAAAGTTCTCCAGTTTCATGTCATTGGGAAGAAGTTTGTTAATAAGACTTGATCAAACTTGTTAATGGATTCCTTTTAATGAGCATGAGATGGGTGAATTTAAAAAGCACAACTCTCTGTACCTATCTTTCACTTTCTGTTATTTAGTTTAAATAAAGCAAAATTAGTATTTCATGTCTGTTTTCTGAATTATCCATGCAATAAAAAATGTCCCGAGAATAAAAGTTCTCTAAATGCCCTGAAAATTTAGTATGAATTTTTATACAATATTTTAGAATTTATGGTGCAAAGAACACACTAGGTGAAGGAAATAGGCCCTAGAGGCAATAATGAAGTTGTTATTTATATTTCCTTATATCATGATAAATGTTTATTATTCATGCTAGAATTGTATTAACCGGAAACTTAGTACATGTGTGAATACATAGCCAAACAGGGTGTCGCTAGTATGCCTCTACTTGACCAGCTCGTTAATCAAAGATGGTTAAGTTTCCTAGCCATGGACATGTTATCATTTGATGAACGGGATCGCATCATTAGAGAATGATGTGATGGACTAGACCCATCCGTTAGCTTAGCACTATGATCGTTTAATTTATTGCTATTGCTTTCTTCATGACTTATGCATGTTCCTATGACTATGAGATTATGCAACAACCGAATACCAGAGAAACACATTGTGTGCTATCAAACATCACAATGTAACTAGGTGATTATAAAGATGCTCTACAGGTGTCTCCAATTGTGTTTGTTGAGTTGGCATAGATCGAGATTAGGATTTGTCACTCCGTGTATCGGAGAGGTATCTCTGGGCCCTCTCGGTAATGCACATCACTATGAGAGTTGAAAGCAATGTGAACAATGAGTTAGTCACGGGATGATGCATTATGGAACAAGTAAAGAGACTTTTCGGTGACGAGATTGAACTAGGTATGATGATACCGACGATCGAATCTCTGGAAAGTAACATACCGGTGACAAAGGGAACAATGTATGTTGTTATGTGGTTTGACCGATAAAGATCTTCATAGAATATGTAGGAATATGAGCATCCAGGTTCCGCTATTGGTTATTGACCAGAGATGTGTCTCAGTCATGTCTACATAGTTCTCGAACCCGTAGGGTCCGCACGCTTAACGCTTGATGATGATATGTATTATGAGTTATGTGATTTGATGTACCAAAGGTTGTTCGGAGTCCCGGATGTGATCAAGGACATGACGAGGAGTCTTGAAATGGTCGAGACATAGAGATTGATATATTGGACCATGTTATTCGGACATCGGAAGTGTTCCGGATAGTTTCGGATAACACCGGAGTGTCAGAGGGTTACCTGACCCCCGCCCCCGAGAAGTTATGGGCCTTAGTGGGCCTTAGGGGAGCGAGAGGGCTGTACCCAGGAGGTGCCACCCCAAGGGGAGTCCGAATAGGACAAGGGGAGGGGGTGAGGGAGTCCTGGATTAAGGGGGTCCTCGGGCGTCCGGACTACGTAACATGGGCCAGACTAATGGGCTATGAAGATACAAGGCAGAAGACTTCCTCCCGTGTCCGGATGGGACTCTCCTTTGTGTGGATGGCAAGGTTGGCGTTCGGATATGTAGATTCCTTCCTGTGTAAACCGACTCTGTACAACCCTAGGCCCCTCCGGTGTCTATATAAACCGGAGGGTTTAGTCCGTAGAGGCAATCACAATCATACAGGCTAGCCATCTAGGGTTTAGACATTATGATCTCGTGGTAGATCAACTCTTGTAATCCTCATACTCATCAAGATTAATCAAACAGGACGTAGGGTATTACCTCCATTAAGAGGGCCCGAACCTGGGTCAACATCGTGTCCCCTGTATCCTGTTACCATTGACCCTAGACGCACAGTTCGGGACCCCCTACTCGAGATCCGCCGGTTTTGACACAGACAGGGGGCACAACCCCTCTTTCCCTCTCCCTCTCCCTCTCCTTCCTTCATCTCCTAGTTGGACTAGGAAAGCGGGGAACCTACTGTCGGTGTCAAAACCGGCGGATCTCGGGTATGGGGTCCCGAACTGTGCGTCTAAGGCGGATGGTAACATGAGGTGGGGGACATAATGTTTACCCAGGTTCGGGCCCTCTCGATAGAGGTAATACCCTACTTGCTGCTTGATTGATCTTGATGATATGAGTATTACAAGAGTTGATCTACCACGAGATCGTAGAGGCTAAACCTTAGAAGCTAGCCTATGATTATGATTGTTGTCGTCCTACGGACTAAACCCTCCGATTTATATCGACACCGGAGGGGCTAGGGTTACACAGAGTCGGTTACAAGGGAGGAGATCTACATATATGAATTACCAAGCTTGCCTTCCACTGAAAGGAGAGTCCCACCCGGACACGGGATGAAGTCTTCAATCTTGTATCTTCATAATCCAACAGTCCGGCTGAAGGATATAGTCTGGCTGTCCGAGGACCCCCTAATCCAGGACTCCCTCAATAGCCCCTGAACCAGGCTTCAATGATGATGAGTCCGGCGCGCAGATTGTCTTCGGCATTGCAAGGAGGGTTCTTCGCCAAATTCCGAATACTTGTCGAGTAGTGTTTGACTTCCCATGAATGTCGCACCCCTTGGCTTCTGCGCCTAATAATGGCTATCCTCCACGTGTTGAGTGAATGCAAGAAGTCGAGGCATTTTTACACTTGCCACCCTAACCATTTGACTAAATCGTCTATTTAAAGAGACAGGGATCCTCAGATCCAGATCACACCATCCTCCCACAGCAAGTATCCATCGGAGCGCACCCGAAAAAAGTCCATCACATCATGGTCGGCCATCGCAGCTCCTCTTCTCGCTCCCGTAGCCCTAAGCCAAGCGATTGGAATGAGTGGTCCGTCCCCCACAGCCAATTAGTAGAGTTACAGACCCAGGGGTTTCTCCCTCTATCATATATGGTCCCCGTCCGAGCCGGACTTGCCACTTACAATGGCGGGGAGCAAGCGGAGAGATTTCCCAACCCATCCATGGGGAGCGGGTATGCCTTGTCCCTTACTTATTGAGGGGGCTTGGATTTCCAATCCATCCGTTCCTCCGCGGGCTCCTGGAGTTCTACAGCCTCCAGCTGCATAACTTTACTCCCGCCTCCATATTACACATCGCTGGCTATGTTGCCCTTTGCGAGCTATTTTTGGGCTGCGGAGCTCATTTTGAGCTATGGAAGAGGCTATTCTGCCTCATACCCCGTACACAGGAGGGGTCAATATATCAAGTAGGCGGAGCTGAGATATGGCGCATCGCCGGGACCGGATACCTGTCCGATACTCCAATGAAGACCTCCGAAGACTGGCCTTCGGAGTGGTTTTATATGGAGGATGTCCCTCTTCCTGACCCTATTCGGATGGGCCTTCCTGAGTTCGATAACGCCCCTTTGAAGAAACGCCGCAGCTGGCGCCCTCGGAGCCCCCAGGAGGAAGATAACAGAGAGGTCCTTTACCTGATGGGCCGGATAAAAACTCTGGCCAAATCAGGATTGACAATGATCGAGGTTATGTCAATATGTATAATGCGGGGGGTGCAGCCACTTCAATATCGGGGACAACCCATGTGGTACTTTAATGGAGAAGACGATGCCACCCGCTGCGGTCGTAAGGGACCGGACTCCGCCGCTGCTCTAGCAAAAATACTGCCCGATTTATATAAAGGAGAGGAAGAGGAGTTGATCCGCATTAAGCCATAGGATGGATTCTCCATGTACAAACCCCCAAACTGGGTGAGCTGCGACTTTCTACTCTAGACCTTCCCGCAGTCTTCGTCATAAGTATTTACCTTGCTATTTCATAGCAGGAACTCCAAAAAGCTGTGAGGGAGGTCCACAGCCCGTCTCCACAACCAGAGGACCCTGACCGGGCCCTCGACCCCGGACTCGAAGAAGATCCGGACACATTTGTGGAGCTCATCGACAGGACATTCTATCAGTCAAGCTGTGACGGTGCCTTGGTGGCCATCATAGCCGATTATCCTAGACTGCTCCCTGCATCGCATGTAAGTAAAACCGGAGTCCCAACTTCCGAGAAGGATCCCTATTTTTCGCCCTTCACATACTGCACACATATGGTGTCTTACAGGGAAGGCCCTCGGGACGCCATGCCGAACCCGCAGTGACTCACCAACAAGGGACACCGAAGCCGGGTAGGCTTAAAAGGAAGACAGTTAGGACGGAGACACCGTCGCAGAGGTATGAAAAAGAACCCCGCTCCGTGGTTGTCACCTTTTAAATCATAATAACGTCCATGGTTCCTGGCAGGAAAAACGCTCGCTGGACCATATCCGGAGAGCATGCTGGCCAAGCCTCCACCAGCTAGGCTCCAGAGCCGGACTTAGAGGTAGATGCTAACGCGGGGCCAACACCGGATGTTCCTCCTACAGAGGATGCGGATAGGCTGTCCGCTACGAAACTCGAAGTGGAGAGTGCCATGAATCACAGGCGTCGTCGGGCCGTACTCCGTGACGCTTGTTTCTCTCAAGAGGCGTTCGATGCCTTCAACTCAGGAGACGCGTACATCCGAGCTGCTCAAAATGGTCTTGCCCGAGCCATGGACCAGTATGTGAAGGATATACGTGTAAGAAAATCTAATAATTATGTATATCAGTAGCCCATGAGACTTGAAACAGTGGGCACAACTGATTTAAGGATCATTGTTTGCGTAGGTTCTTACGGAGAAGAATACCCAGTTGCCTCAAGAGCTGGAGGAGTGCAAAGCCTAGCTACGGGCCGAAGTTGCCGCAATGAAGGAGTCCAAGAAGGCCCCATCTGGTAAAACTTGTTTCTATCTAAAAGAATGACATGTACTAGTTAGTATTCGGCATGCATGCAAATCTAACAATAGATTCTGCAGATGATCCCGGAGTGAATCCGGAGGTCGTGCGAGGGGATGAGCAACATGCTCAACGACAGATAAAGGCTGGCGAGCGCGTGCTTACGCAGGTTAGGCGGGAGAAAAACGATATCCAAGATGCCAATACCCGACTGGGCGTTGAACTGAAAGATGTTCGGGTCCAGCTTGCTGACTCTGTAAAGGAGAATAAGAGGCTTCGACGCGGCATTTTTAGTAAGTGCTTGAAGGAACTTTTATAGAGTTCGGCGAAGAAACCGGCTAACAGAGTTATATATGTAGGTATGCTGACGGGTCGTCCCGCAGAGGAGATGCCCGCGTGTGCGGGTAATCTTCTGCCAGAGCTCTCACAACTGCACGAACAAGTTCGGCAGGTGATGCTGGGCATTGCCCAAGCCTTGTGGCCATCCGCATCCCTGCTAGGAGGCATGTGGGAGCTTGTAGAGATGCTCAAGGGAGCGCGGCGGCGCTTCTGATTATGGAAGATATCAGCTTGCCGACAAGGGGCAAGGGAAGCCTGGGCCATGGTGAAGACGCGATATACCAAGGCTAACCCGAACCACATGGCCTAGGTCAGACCTGTGGGGTCTGATGGGAAAGATATTCCCGTTAGTTTGGTGTATGACCAGGTGAAATTAGCCACAAAGTATTCCCAACAGGATTGTAGGCTAGACAGCCTGTTGGATGGTATAGAAGAAGAATTTAGTCAGTCTAAGTGACTGTGTACTTCAAGTGACATATATTGTCCCTAGCCAGATTGTAAATCATTTGTCATGGCGGACCTTTTTGCTTCAACCTCCGGACCCGACAGTCCGGAGTGTATCCGAATACCTGCTCAGTTATGTAAAACCCGGGGTACGCGTGGAAACCAGGCATAGGGTTCATAAGTGCTTGAACAAACAAGTACCCAACTAGCTATGTTATATTACATGGATAGTAAGAAACATCTTCCAGGGAGAATAGTTCCATTACGGGTTCGTTTCCCTGGGTACACATGCATTAATGTGCATGTCCGAACTGCGAGAAGAGACGCAGGATATAAACATCTGGGGGCATGTATTACAATAAATAAAAGTCATCTTTTGTTCACCGACTGAATATTCCCTTAAGAACGCTAGCTTTCGACTTCACCCAGTCTGAGGTACACATCCGGCTGACCCGGCAGTAACAATCGCAGAGGTGCTCCCCTTATGCCCTAGCCGAATTAATGGGAACGTAGGGCATAAACACAAAAGCCAGGCAATCCATCTTGGCCAAAACTTAAGTCATATCGATGCATATAATGGCGAAGAAAAGGTACATGTGGAAAAGTAACACATGTGCGGGGGGCATAGAGCCCGGAACATAGTTATATTAAGCTTCTATATAAGAAGCCCCCAGGTATAATGAGCACGCCTAGCGTGTCAAGATTGTGTAGTCAAGACACATTTTAACCTTTTAAGGCCGTGAAGAAAAACGGAAGAAAGAAAGAAAGCAAGCAAGCAAGAAAGAAAAGACAGATAACGGATCTATAAAAAATTGATGGAGGTAAGGAGACGAACACAGAGTCCGGCACTAGGCATAGAACCTTCTGAGTCTGGCTACGTTCCATGGGTTTGGCTCGAGTCGATTGTCCGATGCGTCCCGCAGATGGTACGCTCCATCGGTCAGAACTTTGTCAATAATGAAGGGACCTTCCCATTTGGGCTTGAGCTTGTCCTTTTTCTTCTCCGGTAGGCGTAGAACGAGTTCACCAACGTTATAAGTTTTGGCCCGTACTTCTATGCTTTGATACCGCTGAGCCTATTGCTGATAGAATGCGGAGTGGGCTTTTGCCACGTCAGGCTCCTCCTCCAGGGCGTCCAAACTGTCCTGCCGATCAAGCTCGGCTTCTTTCTCTTCGTACATGCGCACTCGTGGTGAGTCATGAATGATGTCGCAGGGCAGTACCGCCTCTCCACCGTCCACCATAAAGAAACGTGTGTATCCGGTAGTGCGATTTGGCGTGGTCTGCAGCCCCCATAGTACAGACTAAAGCTCCTCCAGCCAGTGTGTATCTGATTCCTTCAAGGATCGCACTAATCTGGGTTTAATGCTGCTCATGATAAGACCATTTGCTCGCTCAACTTGACCGTTAGTCTACGGGTGATAGACAGAGGCATAATCGAACTTAATGCCCATATTGCTGCACCAAGTTTTTACATCGTCAGCTATAAAGTTCGAGCCGTTATCGGTGATGATGCTGTGGGGGGCGCCGTAACGGTGTACAACCCCGGGTATGAAGTCTATCACTGGTCCGGACTCGGCCGTTTTAACTGGTTTGTCTTCTATCCATTTGGTGAATTTATCCACCATGACCGATAGGTATTTTTTCTTATGGCTTCCCCCTTTAAGGGGTCCGACCATGTCAAGCCCCCAGACCGCAAAGGGCCAAGTAATGGGGATTGTTTGGAGAGCGGTAGGTGGCATATGGCTTTGGTTTGCAAAAAGCTGGCAACCGACGCAACGTTGAACGAGGTCCTGTGTGTCTGCTTGGGCAATCAGCCAGTAAAAACTTGTACGGAAGGCCTTGCTTACAAGGGCCCGAGCTGCGGCGTGGTGGCCGCCAAGTCCAGCATGAATTTCTGCCAAAAGTTTCCGTCCTTCCTCTTCGGAGATGCACCTTTGAAGTACTCTGGTAGCGCTTTTCTTATAAAGCTCTCCCTCGTGGACCTTGTAGACTTTAGACAGCCGCACAATGCAACGTGCCTCGTTTGGGTCATCAGGGAGTTCCTTCCTAGTTAGGTAAGCCAAGAAGGGTTCTGTCCACGGGAAGATGACAGCCATAATCACATGGGCCGAAGATGTTATTTCGGTGGCAGAGCCTCCGATTACGTCAGAGTGTTTGGGGTCTGGTGTTGTGGCTGGATCCGGATTGTTTTTTCCAGTCTCCCCTTCCCACACCACGGATGGCTTAACCAACCTTTCCAAGAAGATATTAGGTGGGACAGGGTCGCGCTTAGTGCCGATGCGGGCGAGGATATCCACCGCTTGATTGTTTTCTCGGACCACATGGTGGAATTCGAGGCCCTCGAACCGAGCTGACATTTTGAGGACGACGTTGCGGTAAGCCGCCATTTTTGGGTCCTTGGCGTCAAAGTCCCCATTTATTTGAGATATTGCGAGGTTCGAATCCCCCCGCACCTCTAGGCGTTGAATGCCCATGGAGACTGCCATCCGGAGACCATGCAACAGGGCCTCATATTCTACTGCATTGTTGGAGTCTATGTATAATATTTGGAGTACGTATTGGACTGAATCTCTGGTGGGGGATGTCAGGACGACGCCTGCCCCCAGACCAGCCAGCATCTTAGAGCCGTCAAAGTGCATGATCCAATTGGAGTACGCACCGTACTCTTTAGGGAGTTCGGCTTCCGTCCATTCGGCGATGAAATCAGCCAGTACTTGTGACTTAATGACTTGCCGTGGTTTATATGTTATGTCGTACGGGAGGAGCTCGATAGCCCATTTAGCAATCCGGCCCGTGGCATCATGGTTACATATTATGTCGTTGAGTGGTACTTCGGAGGCCACCGTAATTGAACACTCTTGAAAGTAGTGTCGCAGTTTCTAGGATGCCATGAAGACCGCGTATGCTATCTTTTGATAATGTGGGTACCGTGATTTGCATGGAGTGAGGACGGTGGACACGTAGTATACCGGCTTTTGAAGCGGGAACTTATGTCCGTCTATTTCTCATTCGATGACGAGCACTATGCTTACAACTTGGTGTGTTGCCGCTATATATAACAGCATTGGTTCGCCGACATTTGGCGCGGCCAAGATTGGGTTGGTGGCCAATGCGGCTTTTATTTCGTCCAATCCGGCCGTGGTCGCATCCGTCCACTCGAAGTGTTCGGTGCGTCGAAGAAGGCGATAAAGAGGTAGTGCATTTTCTCCTAATCGGGAGATAAAGCGGCTTAAGGCAGCACACATCCAGTTAACTTCTGGATTTGCTTGAGGACTGTTGGTATAGCCAACTGTGACAAAGCTCGGATTTTAGTCGGATTTGCTTCCTCTATTGGAGACGATGAAGCCCAGGAGCTTTCCGGCGGGTACGCCGAACACGCATTTTTCCGGATTGAGCTTGATGTCATATGTTCGGAGGTTGTCGAACATGGGCCTCAAGTCGTCTATTAAGGATTCGACGTGTCTTGTTTTAATGACCACATCATCTACGTATGCCTCCACTGTTTTGCCGATTTGTGTTTCCAGGCATGTCTGAATCATGCGTTGATAGGTTGCACCGGCGTTTTTGAGCCCAAAAGGCATGGTGTTAAAACAGAAAGGGGCCGTATGGAGTGATGAATGCCGTTGCAGCTTGATCGGGCTCCGCCATCTTAATTTGATGGTATCCGGAGTATGCATCGAGGAAGCACAATGAGTCGTGTCCTGCGGTAGCGTTGATAATTTTATCGATGCGGGGGTGGGGGAAGGGATCCTTGGGGCAAGCCTTGTTAAGGTCCTTGAAATCGACACATAGGCGCCAGGATTTGTCCTTCTTTGGTACCATCACCAGGTTTGCTAGCCAGTCCGGATGTTTTATTTCTCTAATGAATCCGGCCTCGAGTAACTTGGCTAGCTCTTCTCCCATGGCTTGTCGCTTAGGCTCAGAGAAACGCCGAAGAGTCTGCTTGACCGGCTTGAACCCCTTTAGAATGTTAAGGCTATGCTCGGCCAACCTGCGTGGGATTCCTAGCATGTCTGAAGGATGCCAGGCGAAGATGTCCCATTTCTCGCGCAAGAACTCCCGCAGTGCGGCGTCTGTTGTGGGGTTCAACTGTGCCCCGATGGATGCTGTTTTTGTAGGGTCCGTTGGGTGGACCTGGAATTTGACTATTTTGTCCGCTGGTTTAAAAGAGGTGGACTTGGGTCTTTTGTCGAGTATCACATCGTCCCTGTCCACCGTGGAGCGCAGCGCAGTTAGTTCTTCGGCCGCAAGGGCTTCGGATAATGCCTCGAGGGCTAGTGCGGCGGGTTTTTTTCGGCGCAGAGTGCTATGTCCGGATCACTAGCCAGAGTGATGATCCCATTGGGCCCGGGCATTTTGAGCTTCATGTACCCGTAATGGGGTATAGCTTGGAAGATCGTGAATGCCTCCCGCCCTAAAAGGGCGTGGTATCCGCTACTGAATGGGGCCACTTGGAATGTGATTTCTTCGGACCTATAATTCTCCGGCGTGCCGAATACCACATCTATTGTGATTTTTTCCCACACATCGTGCCTCCCGACTAGGGATGATTCCTCTGAAGGTCGTGCTACTTTTCTCAATGCGGCTCTTTTCTATTTCCATTTTGCTAAGAGTTTCCTCGTAGATGAGGTTTAATCTGCTGCCACCGTCCATGAGCACTTTAGTAAGCCGGAAGCCGTCCACAATTGGACTAAGAACCAAAGCGGCTGGTGCTCGGGCTGTTCGGAATTGAGGTTCGTCACTGGCATTGAAGGTTATGGCCGTGTCGTTCCATGGATTTATTGCTGCAACGTGGCAGACTTCGGCAAGGCTGCGGAGTGTTCGCTTGCGCCTATTATTTGAAGCGAAGGTCTCGAAGACTGTCAGTATTGTATTGTTATTTTCCACGGGATGGTGCTCTGTTGTATTGTTGATGAGGATATCCTCGCCACTCTTGGCCACATACCAGAGTATCCAACATGGGCTGTGTGTTGGCATGGTATCCGATGTACTGTGAATTTTGCATGGCCCATTGAGCCATCCCTCCAATACAGTTCTACGCCCTGTAGTGAGCTTCTGTTTCTTTGTAATTGGGTCGGGTGACTTACGAGAGTACACCCTTTTAGTTCGGACCGGGGGGGGGGGGTTAGTGAGAGCCGAAGGGTCCCAGAATTTTGTTTGGGTTTTCCAGGTGCTTTCCATCGCACAGTTCTTCCGTACTATGGCTGCTAAGTCAGCAAAGTGTGCTATGTCACAGTGACTTATGGCATTGAGGATTCCCTTGTCCGTGCAATTTTTGCAAAAGAATGAAATTGCGTCTTCCTCGCGACAGTCCTTGACCTTGCCCATTACAAGGAGGAATCTGACCCAATAGTGATGTACTGTCTCTTGGTGCTCTTGTCTAATGTGGGAAAGATCACTTGAGTCTGGGTGGGTGCGTAGATTTAGGTCCAAACCCTGACCCGATCTGAGACCCAGGGGCGGAGGAGTTTTTGAGCTTGGCAGTACGGACTCCGGGATGTTGCCCAATAGTTCTGGCCCGCTGTCTGATTCTAGGTTCGAAGCTTGGGCCATGTCCTCCCGTGGACGGGTATCCGGCTCGGAGAGCTCGGGAATCCGGACATAGTTTGTCCTCATAATAGAGGAAGAATTGCTACATTGCTCCTCCACCACCGCTATCTGATGGGTGACCGGCGGAGAATTAATCTCCCTTTGGTCGGGTTTAAGCCCGATCCGATCATAGTCCGTTGCGACTCCCAGGGCGGCGATGCGATACAAGAGCTTGTTCAGGGAAGAGAGCTCTATTGGATCCATCTGCTTGGCGAATCCCGAGCCGGCGTGATGGCTGTTTTTGATGACCCGAGAAGTCATCGTCGGCGCGAGGCTGAACGGGCGGTCATGACGAAGCCGCCTAGTCGGAGATTTTGGCCTACAGCCAGGGCTCCCCCCGAGGTAATGTTGTCCTTGACAACAAGGCGAGCCATCAAGCCTTTATGTGGCGGCACAGTGGAACTCTCAATGAAAGCACCAATGTCGGTGTCGAAACCGGCGGATCTCGGGTAGGGGGTCCCGAACTGTGCGTCTAAGGCAGATGGTAACAGGAGGCGGGGACACAATGTTTACCCAGGTTCGGGCCCTCTCGATGGAGGTAATACCCTACTTCCTCCTTGATTGATCTTGATGATAAGAGTATTACAAGAGTTGATCTACCATGAGATCGTAGAGGCTAAACCCTAGAAGCTAGCCTATGATTATGATTGTTGTCGTCCTATGGACTAAACCCTCCGGTTTATATAGACACCGGAGGGGGCTAGGGTTACACAGAGTCGGTTACAAGGGAGGATATCTACATATCCGAATTACCAAGCTTGCCTTCCATGCAAAGGAGAGTCCCACCCGGACACGGGACGAAGTCTTCAATCTTGTATCTTCATAATCCAGCAGTCCGGCTGTCTGATGACCCCCTAATCCAGGACTCCCTCACCTACTCCTACTAGGAGTAGGATTCTCCTCTAGGGGCGCGCCCAAGGGGACCGCTGGCCCTCCCCTCCTCTCTCCTTTATATACGGGGGCGGGGGGCACCCCATAGACACACAAGTTGATCTTTAGCCGTGTGCGGTGCCCCCCTCCATAGTTTTCCACCTCGGTCATATTGTCGTAGTGCTTAGGCGAAGTCCTACATCGGTAACTTCATCATCACCATCAACACATCGCCGTGCTGATGGAACTCACCCTCGGCCTTAGCTGGATCAATAGTACGAGGGATGACAACGAGCTGAATGTGTGCAGATCGTGGAGGTGTCATGCGTTCGGTACTTGATCGGTTGGATCGCGAAGACGTTCGACTATATCAACCGCGTTACTTAAAGCTTCCGCTTTTGGTCTATGAGGGTACGTAGACACACTCTCCCCTCTTGTTGCTATGCATCTCCTAGATAGAACTTGCATGATCGTAGGATTTTTTTGAAATAATGATTTCCCCAATAGTGGCATCTGAGCCAGGTCTATGCGTAGATGTTATATGCACGAGTAGAACACCAAGAGTTGTGGGCGATAATAGTCATACTGCTTACCAGCATGTCATACTTTGATTCGGCGGTATTGTTGGATGAAGCGGCCCAGACCGACAATACATGACCGCGTTCATGACACTAGTTGTACCGACGTGCTTCACACACAGGTGTCTAGTGGGTGTCTGTTTCTCCAACTTTAGTTGAATCGAGTGTGACTACGCCTGGTCCTTGTTGAAGGTTAAAACAGCACACTTGACAAAAAAATCATTGTGGTTTTTGATGTGTAGGTAAGAACGGTTCTTGCTAAGCCCGTAGCAGCCACGAAAAACTTGCAACAACAAAGTAGAGGACGTCCAACTTGTTCTTGCAGGGCATGTTGTGATGTGATATGGTCAAGACGTGATTATATAAATTGTTGTATGAGATGATCATGTTCTGTAACAAAGTTATCGGCAACTGTCAGGAGCCATATGGTTGTCGCTTTATTGTATGAAATGCAATCGCCATGTAATTGCTTTACTTTATAACTAAGCGGTAGCGATAGTTGTATAAGCAATAGTTGGCAAGACGACAATGATGCTACGATGGAGATTAAGGTGTCAAGCCGGTGACGATGGTGATTATGACGGTGCTTTGGAGATGGAGATCAAAGGCACAAGATGATGATGGCCATATCATATCATTTATATAGATTGCATGTGATGTTTATCCTATATGCATCTTATTTTGCTTAGTACAGCGGTAGCATTATAAGATGATCTCTCACTAAATTTCAAGGTATAAGTGTTCTCCCTGAGTATGCACTGTTGCTACAGTTTGTCGTGCCGAGACACCACGTGATGATCGGGTGTGATAAGCTCTATGTTCACATATAATGGGTGCAACCATTTTTGCGAACGCAGAATACTCAGGTTAAGCTTGACGAGCCTAGCATATGCAAATATGACCTTGAAACACTGAGACCGAAAGGTCAAGCGTGAATCATATAGTAGATATGATCAACATAGTGATGTTCACCACTGAAAACTACTCCATCTCACGTGATGATCGGACATGGTTTAGTTGATATGGATCACGTGATCACTTAGATGATTAGAGGGATCTCTATCTAAGTGGGAGTTCTTAAGTAATATGATTAATTGAACTTTAATTTATCATGAACTTAGTACCTGATAGTATTTTGCATGTCTATGTTGTTGTAGATATATGGCCCGTGCTACTATTCCTTTGAATTTTAATGCGTTCCTAGAGAAAGCTAAGTTGAAATATGATGGTAGCAACTACACGGACTGGGTCCGTAACTTGAGGATTTATCCTCATTGCCGCACAGAAGAATTACGGCATGGAAGCACCACTAGGTGCTAGGCCTGCTGCAGATCCTACTGATGATGTTAAGAACGTCTGGCAGAGCAAAGCTGATGACTACTCGATAGTTCAGTGTGCCATGCTTTACGGCTTAGAATCAGGACTTCAACGATGTTTTGAACGTCATGGAACATATGAGCTGTTCCAGGAGTTGAAGTTAATGTTTCAAGCAAATGCCCAGATTGAGAGATATGAAGTCTCCAATAAGATCTACAGCTGCAAGATGGAGAAGAATAGTTTCGTTAGTGAACATATACTCAGAATATCTGGGTACCACAACCACTTTACTCAACTGGGAGTTAATCTTCCAGATGATAGTGTCATTGACAGAGTTCTTCAATCACTACCACCAAGCTACAAAAGCTTCGTAATGAACTATAATATGCAAGGGATGGATAAAACAATTCCTGAGCTCTTCGCAATGATAAAGGTTGTGGAGGTAGAGATCAAGAAGGAGCATCAAGTGTTGATGGTAAACAAGACCACTAGTTTCAAGAAGAAGGGCAAAGGGAAGAAGGGGAACTTCAAGAAGAACAGCAAGCAAGTTGCTGCTCAAGTGAAGAAACCCAAGTCTGGACCTAAGCCTGAAACTGAGTGCTTCTACTGCAAAGGGACTGGTCACTGGAAGCAGAATTGCCCTAAGTATTTGGTGTATAAGAAGGATGGCAAAGTGAAAGGTATATTTGACATACATGTTATTGATGTGTACCTTACTAATGCTCGCAGTGGCGCCTGGGTATTTGATACTGGTTCTGTTGCTCATATTTGCAACTCGAAACAGGGCTACGGATTAAGCGAAGATTGGCTAAAGACAAGGTGACGATGCACGTGGGAAATGGTTCCAAAGTCGATGTGATCGCGGTCGACACACTACCTCTATGTCTACCTTCGGGATTAGTATTAGACTTGAATAATTGTTATTTGGTGCCAGCGTTAAGCATGAACATTATATCTGGATCTTGTTTGATGCGAGACGATTATTCATTTAAATCAGAGAATAATGGTTGTTCTATTTATATGAGTAATATCTTTTATGGTCATGCACCCTTGATGAGTTTAATAATGATAGTGCAACTTATTTGTGGCACTGCCGTTTAGGTCATATTGGTGTAAAGCGCATGAAGAAACTCCATGCTGATGGGCTTTTAGAATCACTTGATTATGAATCACCTGATGCTTGCGAACCATGCCTCATGGGCAAGATGACTAAGACTCTATTCTCCGGAACAATGGAGCGAGCAACAGACTTGTTGGAAATAATACATACTGATGTATGCGGTCCGATGAGTGTTGATGCTCGCGGTGGTTATCGTTATTTTCTAACCTTCCCAGATGATTTAAGCATATATGGGTATATCTACTTGATGAAACATATATGAAACATTTGAAAAGTTCAAAGAGTTTCAGAGTGAAGTGGAAAATCATCGTGACAAGAAAATTAAGTTTCTACGATCTGATCGTGGAGGTGAATGTTTGAGTTATGAGTTTGGTCTTCATTTGAAACAACGCGGAATAGTTTCGCAACTCACGCCACCTAGAACACCACAGCGTAATGGTGTGTTTGAACATCGTAACCGCACTTTATTAGATATGGTGCGATCTATGATGTCTCTTACTGATTCACTGCTATCGTTTTGGGGTTATGCTTTAGAGATGGTTGCATTCATGTTAAATAGGCCACCATCGAAATCAGTTGAGACGACACCATATGAACTGTGGTTTGGCAAGAAACCCAAGTTGTTGTTTCTTAAAGTTTGGGGCTGCGATGCTTATGTGAAAAAGCTTCAACCTGATAAGCTCGAACCCAAATCGGAGAAATGTGTCTTCATATGATACCCAAAGGAGACTGTTGAGTACACCTTCTATCATAGATCCGAAGGCAAGATATTTGTCGCTAAGAATGGATCCTTTCTAGACAAGGAGTTTCTCTCGAAAGAAGTGAGTGGCAGGATAGTAGAACTTGATGAGGTAACTGTACCTTCTCCCTTATTGGAAAGTAGTTCATCATAGAAATCAGTTCCAGTGATCCCTACATCAATTAGTGAGGAAGCTAATGATGATGATCATGAAACTTCTAATCAAGTTACTACCTAACCTCGTAGGTCAGCCAGAGTAAGATCCGCACCAGAGTGGTACGGTAATCCTATTCTGGAAGTCATGTTACTTGACCATGACGAACCCATGAACTATGAGGAAGCTATGATGAGTCCAGATTCCGCAAAATGGCTTGTGGCCATGAAATCTGAGATGGTATCCATGTATGAGAACAAAGTATGGACTTTGGTTGACTTGCCTGATGATCGGCAAGCCATAGAGAATAAATGGATCTTCAAGAAGAAGACTGATGCTGGCGGTAATATTACTGTCTACAAAGCTCGACTTGTTGTGAAAGGTTTTCGACAAGTTCAAGGAGTTGACTACGATGAGACCTTCTCACCGTAGCGATGCTTAAGTCTGTCCGAATCATGTTAGAAATTGTCGCATTTTATGATTATAAAATTTGGCAAATGGATGTCAAAACTACATTCCTTAATGGATATCTTAAAGAAGAGTTGTATATGATGCAACCAGAAGGTTTTGTTGATCCAAAAGGTGCTAACAAAGTGTGCAAGATCCAGCGATCCATTATGGACTCGTGCAAGCATCTCAGAGTTGGAATATATGCTTCGATAGTGTGATCAAAGCATATGGTTTTATACAGACTTTTGGAGAAGCCTGTATTTACAAGAAAGTGAGTGGGAGCTCTGTAGCATTTCTGATATTATATGTGGATGACATATTGTTGATCGGAAGTGATACAATTTCTGAATAGCATAAAAGGATACTTGAGTAAGAATTTTTCAATGAAAGACCTCGGTGAAGCTGCTTATATATTGGGCATCAAGATCTATAGAGATAGATCAAGACGCTTAATTGGACTTTCAGAAAGCACATACCTTGATAAAGTTTTGAAGCAGTTCAAAATGGATCAAGCAAAGAAAGGGTTCTTGCCTGTGTTACAAGGTGTGAAGTGGAGTCAGACTCAATGCCCGACCACTACAGAAGATAGAGAGAAAATGAAAGTCATTCCCTATGCCTTAGCTATAGGTTCTATCATGTATGCAATGTTGTGCATCGGACCTGATGTGTGCCTTGCTATGAGTTTAGCAGAGAGGTACCAAAGTAATCCTGGAGTGGATCACTGGACAGTGGTCAAGAACATCCTGAAATACCTGAAAAGGACTAAGGATATGTTTCTCATTTATGGAGGTGACAAAGAGCTCATCGTAAACGGTTGCGTCAATGCAAGCTTTGACACTAATCCGGATAACTCTAAGTCACAAACCGGATACGTATTTTTATTAAATGGTGGACCTGTCAGTTCGTGCAGTTCTAAGCAGAGCGTCATGGTGGGATATACGTGTGAAGTGGAATACATAGCTGCTTCGGGAGCAGCAAATGAAGGAGTATGGATGAAGGAGTTCATATCCGATCTAGGTGTAATACCTAGTGCATCGAGTCCAATGAAAATCTTTTGTGACAATACGGGTGCAATTGCCTTGGCAAAGGAATCCAGATTTCACAAGAGAACCAAGCACATCAAGACACACTTCAATTCCATCCGCGATCAAGTCAAGGAGGGAGCCATAGAGATTTGCAAGAAACATACGGATCTGAATGTTGCAGACCCGTTGACTAAGCCTCTCTCATGAGCAAAACATGATCAGCAGCAAGACTCCATGGGTGTTAGAATCATTACTGTGTAATCTAGATTATTGACTCTAGTGCAAGTGGGAGACTGAAGGAAATATGCCCTGGAGGCAATAATAAAGTTGTTATTTATATTTCCTTATATCACGATAAATGTTTATATTCATGCTAGAATTGTATTAACCGGAAACTTAGTACATGTGTGAATACATGGACAAACAGAGTGTCCCTAGTATGCCTCTACTTGACTAGCTCGTTAATCAAAGATGGTTAAGTTTCCTAGCCATGTACATGTGTTGTCATTTGATGAACGGGATCACATCGTTAGAGAATGATGTGATGGACTAGACCCATCCGTTAGCTTGGCACTATGATCGTTTAGTTTATTGCTATTGCTTTCTTCATGAATTATACATGTTTCGATGACTATGAGATTATGGAACTCCCGAATACCGGAGGAACACCATGTGTGCTATCAACCATCACAACGTAACTGGGTGATTATAAAGATACTCTACAGGTGTCTCCGATGGTGTTTTTTGAGTTGGCATAGATCGAGATTAGGATTTGTCACTCCGTGTATCGGAGAGGTATCTCTGGGCCCTCTTGGTAATGCACATCATTATGAGCCTTGCAAGCAATGTGACCAATGAGTTAGTCATGGGATGATGCATTACGGAATGAGTAAAGGGACTTTTCGGTGACGATATTGAACTAGGTATGATGATACCGATGATGGAATCTCGGGCAAGTAACATACCGATGAGAAAGGGAACAACGTATGTTGTTATGCGGTTTGACTGATAGAGATCTTCATAGAATATGTAGGAACCAATATGAGCATCCAGGTTCCGCTATTGGTTATTGACCATAGATGTGTCTCAGTCATGTCTACATAGTTCTCGAACCCGTAGGGCCCGCATGCTTAACGCTGACGATATATATTTATTGTGAGTTATGTGATTTGATGTACCGAAGGTTGTTCAGACTCCCGGATGTGATCACAGACATGACGAGGAGTCTCGAAATGGTCGAGACATAAAGATTGATATATTGTACCATGTTATTCGGATATCAGAAGTGTTCCGGATGGTTTTGGATAAAACCGGAGTGCTGGAGGGTTACCGGGACCCCCCCCCCCAGAAGTTATGGGCCTTAGTGGGCCTTAGGGGAGAGAGAGGGCCGCAACCAGGAGGTGGCGCCCCCCCCAAGGGGAGTCCGAATAGGACAAGGGGAGGGGGTGCGGCCCCTCTTTCCCTCTCCCTCTCCTTCCTTCTTCTCCTAGTTAGACTTGGAAAGGGGGGGAACCTACTCCTACTAGGAGTACTGCCCAAACTTTTTTCTAGTTGAATTGCCATTATTTGTTTTTACTTTATGCTTTACAAAGCACAATTTCATGAATCATAAAATAGATTAAGGGCTTCTTTGATTCAAAGGATTCTCGAAGGAATTTTGGAGGATTCTAATCCTTAGGAATTTTTCCTATCTTGGTTGTTTGATTCGTAGGATTGTAAACCATAGGAATTTTTCCATATGATTTATTTGCACTAGATTTCATAGGAAACATCCCATCCACTCAAACCTCTTTGAAAGAATTCTGCGTTTTTTCTATGCACAATCAAACACTCGTACCATCCTGTAGGATTCAAGACGACATTCCACTCTTATCCCATGTTCTTCCTATTCCCGCGTTTTGGAAATCCTACGAATCAAAGAGGCCCTAGGTTTTTTAAAAAAACTAATTGATTTTGAATGAGATGAACTATAAGAATTAAACGAAGGTCTACATTAGGCATATATGACTCAGAGCTTACATGCTACAGTGTGGTATTTATTCGTAATTTGGTTGCAAAATCTGACGCGTGCAATGCATGTGTACCTTACTAGTACTTCGAGTATGTGCAAAACTCAATGGCATGCTACACAGTGTCTCTCTTACAGTTCATGAAGCCACGTGGCACATGTGGAGGCGTTGTCGCGACATCCTTGTGTGGATTGATCACAGTGACGTGCTGCTGGTTCCAGAAGAATGTACTCGTCCTCCCCGAGCCGCACTGGCAGTACATGCACGAAGCGAAGATGTGCACGCACGCCACGCACACACTCATTCCCTCGCACGCACACACGGGTACATGGGCGGACGCAATTTTGTACCAAGATCCACCCCATTTGATAATTTGACACGTGTAAAGTCCTTCACTTGATTGATGGTCAATTAATACAGCGCATGCAAATTGAGTGGACGTGAGGGCAGAAGAAAGACATTACTACTCCATTGCGCGCATGCGAGTAGTTAAATCATGGGTTGCTAGTGGTACTTCCATTGGTCTCCTTCGTATTTTGTGTGTGCGTCTTCCTTCTTTTTGGGGGGTGATAATCCTCCTTCTTCTTTTGCTCATGTGTTTCTTATTTTGCTTCGGGTGTTTGGCCGCACGTGTCACCTTCTGTGCGAGGCATGAATAGAACAATGCTAAAAATGAGATGACTAGCAAATTAGATCATTCTTTATCGCCAATAGAACAATGCCTCTTGCTAGTAATATATAATAAGAGTAGAGAGTAGAGGATATGGCACTGGGCTGCCGTGTTTCATGCTCCTCCGTCGTACTCTAGTGGAAAACTTGAGTATACCGCACGGTTTTGTGCTCCTCCTTAGGTCGTCGGCACATTTATACGAGCAGTCAAATCACAAGGCCCCGCCTTCCAGCAGTAATGAGCCGTCAAATCACAAAGGCCCTCGCCTCTCGTGAAAAGGACCAAGCTAGACTGCCCCGCCCTCTAGCCTTTTAAAAATGTATACATTTGTACTGTAGTAGTATCGATGGATAGCGTCGTGGAGCAAAACTAACAAGATGTAATTAAAGAAAAAAGGTGGTACATATAGAGAGCACTTGTCGCCAAATTATGCATATACTATATGACACTACCCACTATGAAGGTACTAGTAACATAGACTAGTAACTGGTCTATGTTACTCTCCACTATGACCAGCCAAAGTCGAGGCGCGGATACCAACGAGGGCCTGCTTGTGTCTATACTTGGACAACTCACCCGACTGCATGCGCACCAAGCAGACGAAGCTCATGTCGTGGTGGTGCCGTGTGCGGCCCGCATATTAACCAAAACCTCGCGCCTCCATCTTAGCCTCCGCGTTTACAACATCTCAATCTCAAGGCCAAGTAGCAACGTGAAACCTATGGTAGAGCCAATCGGATGGTTGAGCACACTACAATTTGTAGCTACAGATGCCTGTGTGAGAGAGGACGAGTGCGTGCGTGTGTGAGAGAGTACAATTGTATGTGGGTGGCATCGACCTAGGGAGCAGTGATGGTGCGTGCGAGAAGTCCCGAGAGATAGGTGTAATGCGTCTGAAAAAAGACTAGTCTATAGCTCGCCACGAGGCCATTCCTGTCGAACGCCAAGCGTAAGATATGTATCCGATGGTGCCAGTCTTTGCACGTATACAGCAGTAGAAAAAGAACTAGTACCATGGCAGATGCTACACCATGGCCGAGAAAACATGCCGACGTTACGCCATCCGGGAATAGTGCCGCACTTCGAAACTAGAACCGTCAATAAATTTTTAGCGCGTCTCGTCACATTCCAAATTACTACTACTACCACGCTATATTTAATTGCAAACCTGTTCACACCGATCACAACCTAAACGGTTTCCCACTTAGGAGCGTATTAGTAGTACTCCTACTCGGTTATAAATACTACTATGCTAAGATGACTGCACATTCCTCCTCAACTCCTCATCCACAAAAAACAATCAAGTTAATCAAGCCATATCCAGCATGAGTTCTGGGTCGAGAGATTTCCACCAGGGAGAGGTGAGCATGGAAGAGGAAGCACGAGAGATGTCCCGCCTTGCCGCGAAAGCAGCCGACATGTCCAACCGCGCAGCAGTAGCAACACAGAGGTCCCACCGCGCCGCCAAAGCAGCACAGAGGTCCCGCCGTGCCGTCGATGTAGCAGATTGGTCCAGCCACGCCGCGGAAGCAGAAGAGATGTCCCGCCGCGCCACCAAAGCAGCAGGGAGGTCCCTCCGCGCCGCGGCGGCCTGGGAAAATTTCTCGCGGGCAGGCGAGGACTCTTACAGGCGCATGCATGCGATAGTCCATAGCCAGATGGATCAGATCTCCGGCTGGGCGAGGATGCAGTACAAGGCTACCGGCGTCATCCAGCAACTGGGGGAGGGCAATGCGAAGCTCTAGGGCGAGCGTGACCTTCTGAGGGCGAAGATCGCCAGAAGGGCGAAGCAGGAGGAGGAGACTGAGGGAGTCCTGGATTAGGGGGTCCTCGGACAGCCAGACTATATACTTTGGCCGGACTATTGGACTTTGAGGATACAAGATTGAAGACTTCGTCCCGTGTCTGGGTGGGACTCTCTTTTGCGTGCATAGCAAGCTTGGCGATTCGGATATGTAGATCTCCTTCTCTATAACCGACTCTGTGTAACCCTAGCCCCTTCCTGTGTCTATATAAACCGAAGGGTTTAGTCCGTAGGACAACAACAATCATAAGAAATAGGCTAGATTCTAGGGTTTAGCCTCTACGATCTCGTGGTAGATCTACTCTTGTAATACTCATATCATCAAGATCAATCAAGCAGGAAGTAGGGTATTACCTCCATCGAGAGGGCCCAAACCTGGGTAAACATTGTGTCCCCCGCCTCCTGTTACCATCATCCTTAGACGCACAATTCGGGCCCCCCTACCCGAGATCCACCGGTTTTGACACCGACATTGGTGCTTTCATTGAGAGTTCCACTGTGCCGCCACATAAAGGCTTGATGGCTCCTTCGATCATCGGCAACGATGCGATCCAGGGTGAGGTTCCCCCCCCCCCCCGGACAGATCTTTGTATTCGGCGGCTTCGTACTACGGGCCAACTCGGTTGGCCATCTGGAGCAGATCGAGAGCTATGCCCCTGGCCATCAGGTCAGGTTTGGAAGCTTGAACTATATTGCCGACATCCGCGGAGACTTGATCTTCGATGGATTCGAGCCCATGTCAGGTGCGCTGCACAGTCACGGTGAGCATGACTTAGCTCTGCCGTCGGACGGTGTTCGGGAGATCACACATGTGGCTACTCCGGCCCTCAATCCAGAGCAGATCATGCCGTCCGAGGACGGGTGGATGGACCCCGCCACGGAGGCCACACACTCAGCGGCGATAGAGCCGAATACTGACTTCACCTCCTATGAGACCCGTGTTACCGGACCCTTGGATTCATCCCCGGCCACAGGCTCCGAACCGCTTGCGTCCATGCCTATCCAATCTGATTGGGCACCGATCATGGAGTTCACCTCCGCGGATATTTTTCAGCACTTGCCCTTGGGCGATGTGCTAGATTCATTGAGGTCTCTCTCCTTGTCAGGAGGCCCTTGGCGAACTATGTCCGGCTTGAGTGGGAAGCGGACGACAAAGAAATTCATTCCCCACCTACCACCCACTTAATAGCCATTGTCGACGACTTAACTGACATGCTTGATTTCGGCTCCGAAGACATTGACGGTATGGACGACGATGCTGGAGAAGAACAGGAACCACCGCCCATAGGGCGCTGGACAGCCACTTCATCACACGATATATACATGGAGGATACACCCAAAGAAAACAACAATGAGGAATGGGAGGATGCAGCGAACGATAGTCCCCTCGAGAAGCAACCAAAGCAACGACGTAGGCGCCGCTCCAAATCCCGCCTCAGCAAAAACAGCGATAACAGCGCAAGAAAGAACAGTACCCCGGTCGACTCCAAAGGAAACGACGACCACATGGACCCAGCGATGGAGCAGGATGAGCCAGCGGATGGTGAACATAGTACAGAGCTGCTGTCCGATCACGGCGACGCCGAGGGTAAAGCTCATCAACTTGTCTCCGAGGAGGAGAATAGTCCGGACGACGATGCACACATCATCCCGGAAAGGCACTTGGAACAAGAGAACCTCCATAGAAGGCTTATTGCCACCGCGAGGAGCCTGAAGAAGCAGAAGCAAAGGCTTAAGGCCACGCAGAATACGCTCAACAGCAGATGGAACAAAGTGCTTGACACTGAAGAAAAGTACGGCAGCAGTCGCCACACAAAGAGCTATCCAAAGCACAAGCTGCTGCCCTAATTCGACGACGAGGCTTTAGAGCCCATGCAGCTGAAAAATAAAATGGCCGATCAGCCGGATCGACCACCCCGTGGCCGCGACAGGGCGGCTAACAACGTCGCACACAAGTCAGCGCACGATTTACGCGAAGACCTGCACAAAAAAGCCGGTATGGCCAGGTCCATCTATGGATCCAGGAAGCGCGCTCCAGCACAGAATCATGGCCGCCCAAACGACTATACTGACCGAATAACAGCTCGGAATCAAAACCAAACGCTACAACTGTCCGAAGAATGCCATGACACATCCAAATACAGGGGTGCCGCGCACCCCCTATGCTTCACCGATAAGGTGCTGGACCATGAATTTCCAGAGGGATTCAAACCCGTGAACATAGAGGCATACGATGGAACGACAGACCCTGGGGTCTGGATTGAGGACTTTATCCTTCACATCCACATGGCTCGCGGAGATGATCTCCACGCCATCAAATACCTGCCCCTCAAGCTGAAAGGACCAGCTTGGCACTGGCTGAAAAGCCTCCCTGAAAACTCAATTAGAAGCTGGGAAGAGCTTGAGGACGCTTTTAGGGCCAATTTTCAAGGGACCTATGTCCGACCTCCGGACGCAGACGATTTAAATCACATAATTCAACAGCCTGGAGAGTCAGCCCGAAAGCTCTGGAACAGATTTCTCACGAAGAAGAATCAAATCGTCGACTGCCCGGATGCCGAAGCCTTAGCGGCTTTCAAGCACAGTGTCCGGGACGAATGGCTCGCCAGAAACCTCGGCCAAGAAAACCCGAGGACAATGACATCCCTAACAAGCCTTATGACCCGCTTTTGCGCGGGCAAAGACAGTTGGCTGGCCCGTAGCAGCACAAGCAACCCAGGCACATCCGAAGTCAGGGATGGCAACGGGAAACCGTGATGCAATAAAAGCAAGCGTCGAAACAATGAAGACAGCCCATACAACACGGCGGTAAATGCCGGATTCAGGGGCTCTCGACCCGATCAACGGAAAAATCCATTTAAAGGCAGCAACGATGGACCATCCAGCCTAAACAAGATTCTAGAAAGATTATGTCAGATTCATGGCACCTCCGACAAACCTGCAAATCACACCAACAGAGAATGCTGGGTTTTCAAGCAGGCCGACAAGCTAAACGCCGAACACAAGGGGAGGGAGACACCAAGCGAAGATGAGGATGAGCCTTGCCAACCGAACACTGGGGGACAGAAAAAATTCCCACCAGAGGTCAAAACAGTGAACATGATTTACGCAACTCACATACCGAAGAGGAGGCACCAGCGCGCACCTCGAGACGTATACGCCGTGGAGCCCATCACCCCCAAGTTCAACCCTTGGTCGGCCTGCCCGATCACTTTTGATCACAGGGATCACCCGACTAGTATCCGGCACGGAGGATCGGCTGCCTTGGTGCTAGACCCAATAATTGATGGATACCATCTCACCTGAGTCCTTATGGACGGCGGCAGTAGTCTTAATCTGATATATCAGGACACCGTCCGCAAAATGGGGATAGACCCAACAAGAATCAGCCAAAGCAATACTACCTTTAAAGGAGTAATACCAGGTCTAGAGGCCCGCTGCACGGGCTCTCTAGTACTAGAGGTTGTATTCGGTTCTCCCGACAACTTCTGAGGCGAAGAATAAAACTTCAACATCGATCCATTCCGAAGCGGCCATCACGCACTACTCGGAAGAACGGCCTTCGCTCGTTTTAATGCAGTACTGCATTACGCTTATCTTAAGCTTAAGATGCCCGGTCCACGTGGCATCATCATAGTTAGCGGAAACACAGAGCGTTCCTCACGTACGGAGGAATACATGGCGGCTTAGCAGCCAATCACTGAACGGCCTCTCCAACCAGAAAAAATGATCGGTCGTCAAGACCGCGGACACGGTTAGACGAGTCCAGCGCACCACTAGCTGTAACAGCTCAGATAAACCTGAGATTGGGTCGATGGATATACCCCCATAGGTGGTGCTAGGGGCTTCCCGCATATAAAAAGGGCTACAGTTCGACTTGACCCTATTTAGATTGCATTTTAATGGTTCATTAAGAATAACCAATTTTTTGCACGAAGACTTTCACCTATGTTTTTCTCTTTTGCAGATGATCATCGTGCTACACCCTTCCAGAATATGGCACAATAGAGACAAAGACGCAGACGTGCAGCAGGGCCCCACTCAAAGGCTTCTTTTTAGATTAAGACCCAGTGTAAACCTTTTTTACTGTCTGTTGTTGCTTCACTCCCTCCGGATACTCAACACAACCGAAAGGGATGCTGGCGTTATTGGCATTTCGTCACGTCAGACTAATGCAAGTACCTGTAAAATCAAGGCTCATTATCAAGGGCGTTACTCGGCCCAGTATATGTTGTAAAGTCCGAATACCTTAGGGAGTGTTTGGCGTCGTGAGTTTGGCCTTATATGCATCAGCTCTGAATCATGTCTTTGGTCAATAGTTGGGTTTGCCCAGCTCCCGTGTTTTGCTACCTTACGTTCCGCTCTATTAGCTAAGGTGGCACCGGGAGAACTACTGCGATTGTGCCCTGGTTCATCTGGATGAGCACCTCAGTAGAGAAAGCTGAAAACTGACTGTCATGATAAAGCGCGAGACTGGTCAACCACTCGATGACTCAGCGGAATCTTCGCGATTCCTCCACATTAATGAAGGTCCGGTTTCCCAGTCATGTACGTACGCGCACCGTATTCGGATGAGCGCGGACGTACCAGGGGCTATATAGTAGCCCTACCGTCAAACTCCTATGGCTAAGTGAAAGTGTTAAAGCTATATAGTCCGATTGCCTTGTTCGCCGTGCTATCACCTCCTTAATGGACCAAGATGTTGGGTCAAGTGTGAATACGCGCTTTTCCAAACACCCCCGCATTATGTGCGTGGGGGCTAAAGGTAACGACTGCAAACTTTCAGGTTATATACATACATAAACGGCCACACGGGAGGCATCATAATACTTTCAGGCAAAAGTATAAACACAACCTTTATAATCCAAATAGCATTGTTTTTACAATTGGGACACATGTCACTCGAACATGATACTCTTCAAGCACTGAGCCTCTATTAAACGAGCGCCTTCTAGGACTTCTTCAAAATAGTGCTTAGCCGGGACCTGGCCTACGGCCGGATCCCGGGTTGCAATAGTGGTGGCCTCCATCTCTGCCAATATGTCTTAACACGGGCAAGGGCCATCCACGCACCCTCTATGCACGCCGACCTCTTTACAGCGTCAATATGCAGCACAACACCAAGGAATCGTTGCACTAAACAAAAATAACTATTCGGCCTTGGTCCCTTCGGCCAAAGATGATCCACGACAGACCTCATGGCAAGTCCAGACAACCTATGGAGCTCGGCCCACTCGGCCATTTGTTCATTTAACAGCAGCGGACGCGTTGGAGCACTGAACTGCGACCAGAACAAATTTTCCACTTCATGATCTTTCTGATCTCTGAAAAACTCAGTCGTATCAGCAGCACTCATTGCCAAGTCCGAATACGTGTCTGCAGCACTCCATAATTGATCCAGAGGGGCATACTTCGGATCTTCGAACTTCGCCCGCAACAAAAAGGGCTTCCCAGCTGTGATATCTCCGGCTTGACGGAGCTCCTCCTTTGCCGCTCTGATTGGAGAGCGGGTTTCCTTGGCTGCTTCCACGGCTTTCTTCAGGTCAGCCCCTTCCGCTTGGCTTTCCATTTCAAGAAGCTCATATCGACCGGCGTCATCTTTCAGCCCAACAGCCATCTTGGCTATTTTATCTTCGCTCTGGTGATGAGCAGCCTGTTCGGCTCTTACGTCTTCGGACGCCTTTAGGGAGGCTGCATCACTTCTCCTGGCTTGTTCCTTGGCTCGGGCAAGTTCCGCCCGAAGGGTCTCCACGGCGGCAGCTCCATCTGCAATCACAACATATTACAGATACTAGCATCATGCTCCTCTTAATATTTGTTGACCACCCGAAAATACATACCCTGTGCCTCATCAAGCCGCTTGTTCACAAGCGCAATGTCGGCATCTGCCGCGTCAAGTTGCCGCCTTAGTCTAGCAAACTCAGCAGTCCGGCCAGCCACTGGACCCTCAGCCGCCTGCACATGAAAACAGCGCGATCATTACCTAGGATTATGATCCTCTGTTTGCCGCCTCTGGATAGCAACCAGAGTCTCAGGGGCTACTATTTGTATAGAGCACGCCTAGCGTGTGCGGTACCGTCAAAAAATTTATATATTACTTTGCGTACCTCAAAACATCTTAGCAGGCTCGTAAAAGCCTCATGCAACCCACTTTTGGCGGATGAAATTCTCTCAACCACCGTACCCATTAAAGCATGATGTGCCTCTGAGAGAGCCGCTTTCTCCAGAAGACCCATCAGTGCGTCCGGTTGTGCACCGGACAACCACAGACTCTTTCTGTTGCCGTCCTTAGGAGCCGAGTACTCCGGACTTCGGGTAGCCGAAGGGTTACCTTCTGTCCTTGGCGGATTAGGAGAAATTCTCCGTGATGACACCTCAGGGTCGTCCGCCCCAAGAGGCAGGGAGACAAGGGGAGGCATTTCGCTCTCCATCACGTCCAGAAGAAGATACCCCGAAGACAAACTCTGTCGAGAAGGGCTACGAGCCAGACTGCAAGATATATGTCTCGGTTATTGTCCTCAGAGATAAAACAGGATATGTTTACCAAAGTACTCTTGTTCACTTACAGCTCGGCGGAGGGCTGGCCCCCTTGCGGGCAATGTGCGGTAAGAACGCCCTACGGGGGAAGGACCCCCTGATGAAGGTTTCTTCCCTCGTTTGGAAACCTTCATTTTCCAAGTCTTCGAAGGCGATTGATACGTCTCCAACGTACCTACTTTTCCAAACACTTTTGCCCTTGTTTTGGACTCTAACTTGCATGATTTGATTGGAACTAACCCGGACTGACGTTGTTTTCAGCAGAATTACCATGGTGTTATTTATGTGCAGGAGCAAACGTTCTCGGAATGACCTGAAACTTCATGGAGCCACTTTTCAGAAAATAAGAAAAATACCTGCAAAAGATGAAGGCCAGGGGGCCCACCACCTCCCCACGAGGGTAGGGGGCGCGCCTGCCCCCCTAGGGCGCGCCCCCCTACCTCGTGGGCCCCCTGTTGACTCTCCGACTCCAACTCCAACTACATATATTGAGTTTCGGGGAGAAAAAAATCAGAGAGAAGAAATCATCGCGTTTCACGATACGGAGTCGCCGCCAAGCCCTAAAACCTCTCGGGAGGGCTGATCTGGAGTCCGTTTGGGGCTCCGGAGAGGGAAATCCGTCACCATCGTCATCATCAACCATCCTCCATCACCAATTTCATGATGCTCACCGCCGTGCGTGAGTAATTCCATCGTAGGCTTGCTGGACGGTGATGGGTTGGATGGGATCTATCATGTAATCGAGTTAGTTTTGTTAGGGTTTGATCCCTAGTATCCACTACGTTCTGAGATTGATGTTGCTATGACTTTGCTATGCTTAATGCTTGTCACTAGGGCCCGAGTGCCATGATTTCAGATCTGAACCTATTATGTTTTCATCAATATATGAGTGTTCTTGATCCTATCTTGCAAGTCTATAGTCACCTATTATGTGTTATGATCCGTTAACCCCGAAGTACAATAATCGGGATACTTACCGATGATGACCGTAGTTTGAGGAGTTCATGTATTCACTATGTGTTAATGCTTTGTTCTGGTTCTCTATTAAAAAGAGGCCTTAATATCCCTTAGTTTCCGTAAGGGCCCCGCTGCCACGGGAGGGTAGGACAAAATCATGCAAGTTCTTTTCCATAAGCACATATGACTATGTTCGGAATACATGCCTACATTATATCAATGAACTGGAGCTAGTTCTGTGTCACCCTAGGTTATGATTTTTACATGATGAACCGCATCCCGCATAATTCTCCATCACTGATCCATTGCTACGAGCTTTCCATATATTGTTCTTCGCTTATTTACTTTCCCGTTGCTATTGCTATCATCACTACAAAATACCAAAAACATTGCTTTTACTATCGTTACCTTTTGTTACCGTTATCACTACTATCATATTACTTTGCTACTAAATACTTTGTTGCAGATATTAAGTTTCCAAGTGTGGTTGAATTGACAACTCATCTGCTAATACTTGAGAATATTCTTTGGCTCCCCTTGTGCCGAATCAACGGATTTTGGTTGAATACTCTACCCTCGAAAACTGTTGTGATCCCCTATACTTGTGGGTTATCAAGACTATTTTCTGGCGCCGTTGCCGGGGAGCATAGCTCTACTCTTTGAGTCACTTGGGATATATATCTTCTTATCATTATGAAGAACTTGAGAGATCCAAAAACCAAGATCTATCCCTCAACTACGAGGGGAGGTAAGGAACTGCCATCTAGCTCTGCACTTGATTCACCTTCTGTTATGAGTAAGTTTGCGACACCTACACCCGCTTCTGCTATTCGTTCTGATATGTCGCATGTTATTGATGATACCACTTCTGCTATGCATGATACTTATGATGAAACTACCTCTATGCCTGATACTACTATGCCACTTAGTGATTTTCTTGATGAACAAATTGCTAGGGCAAGAGAGATTGAAAATATTGAATTTGATGATACTGATGAAACTGATGATGAAGAATCACTTGTTATTCCTAAGGGTTATGTTTTTGGTCAAGAAGCTTCTTTCACTATCTTAGCTTGCAAAAATGGAAATGAACTTAAAAGGTTATTAGCTAAATGGAGTAAGCAATCTCTAAATGCTAGAATGAAACCTGACCCTGCTTTTGCTACTTCACATATCTTTGTTACTGGTAAGGATTATGAATTCTCTGTTGATCCTGATATAATTACTTTGGTTGAATCTGATCCTTTTCATGGTTATGAATCTGAAACTGTTGTGGCACATCTTACTAAATTAAATGATATAGCTACCCTGTTTACTAAAGATGAGAGAACTCGTTACTTTTATATCCTTAAAATATTTCCGTTCTCATTAAAGGGTGATGCTAAGATATGGTTTAATTCTCTTGATCCTGGTTGTGTGTGTAGTCCCCAGGATATGATTTATTACTTCTCTGCTAAATATTTCCCTGCTCATAAGCAACAAGCTGCTTTAAGGGATATATATAATTTTGTGCAAATTGAAGAAGAGAGTCTCCCACAAGCTTGGGGAGGCTTCTCCAATTACTTAATGCTTTGCCTGATCATCCTCTTAAGAAAAATGAAATAGTTGATATCTTCTATAATGGACTAACCGATGCCTCCAGAGATTACCTGGATAGTTGTGCTAGTTCTGTTTTTAGGGAAAGAACACCGGATGAAGCTGAAATTCAATTGAATAATATGTTGACAAATGAAAATAATTGGACACCTCCGGAGCCAATTCCTGATCCTATTCCTAAACCAACTCCGAAGAAGAGGGGTATTCTCTTTCTCAGTCCTGAAGATATACAAGATGCAAAGAAATCTATGAAAGAAAAGGGTATTAAAGCTGAAGATGTTAAAAATTTACCTCCTATTGAAGAAATACATGGTCTTAATTTACCGCCTGTTGAAGAAACAAATGATCTTAATCCATTACCTATGGAAGAAACTTATGGTCTTGATAACCCGACACAGGTAGTAAAGGTAAATTTTCTCTATAGATATGATAAAGCTGAAATTCCATTTACTAAATTTACTAGCCCATGCTTAGATCAGTTTGATAAATTTATGGCTAAGCAAGAAGACTTTAATGCTTATTTTGGTAGACAATTGAAATACAATTCAAGTATGCTTGAACACTTGGGTGATTATATGGCTAATGTCAAAGGTGAACTTAAACTTATTAGTAAACATGCTTCTACGGTTACCACTCAAGTAGAACAAGTACTTAAAGCTCAAAATGATTTGCCCAATGAATTGAATAATAAGAATAATGATAATGTTGGAGTTATGACTAGAGGTGGTAAAATGAATCAGGAACCTTTGTATCCTGAAGGCCACCCTAAGAGAATTGAGCAAGATTCTCAAAGAAATAATATAGATGTACCTAGTTCTTCTAAAAAGAAGAAAAAGAAAAATGATAGGACTTTGCATGCTTCTAGTGATCCTATTGTTGAAACACCTGAGAATCCAAATGATATTTCTATTTCTGATGCTGAAACTCAATCTGGTAATGAACCTAAAACTAGTGGTAATGCTAATAATAATGTTCATGATGATGCTCAACCTAGTAATGATAATGATATAGAAATTGAACCTGCTGTTGATCTTGATAACCCACAATCAAAGAATGAACGTTATGATAAGAAAGACTTTGTTGCTAGGAAACATGGTAAAGAAAGAGAACCTTGGGTTCAAAAACCCATGCCTTTTCCTCCCAAACCATCCAAGAAAAAGGATGATGAGGATTTTGAGCGCTTTGCTGAAATGATTAGACCTATCTTTTTGCGTATGCGATTAACCGATATGCTCAAAACCAATCCTTATGCTAAGTACATGAAAGATATTATTACAAATAAAAGAAAGATACCGGAAGCTAAAATTTCCACCATGCTTGCTAATTATACTTTTAAGGGTGGAATACCAAAGAAACTTGGAGATCCAGGAGTACCCACTATACCATGCTCCATTAAAATAAACTATGTTAAAACTGCTTTATGTGATCTTGGAGCCGGTGTTAGTGTTATGCCTCTCTCTTTATATCATAGACTTGATTTGAATAAGTTGACACCTACTGAAATATCTTTGCAAATGGCTGATAAATCAACTGCTATACATGTTGGTATTTGTGAGGATGTGCCTGTTGTAGTTGCAAACATTACTATTTCAACAGACTTTGTTATTCTTGATATTCCCAAGGATGATAGTATGTCTATTATTCTTGGAAGACCCTTTTTGAATACTACAGGGGCTGTTATTGATTGCACTAAAGGCAATGTCACTTTTCATGTTAATGGCAATGAGCATACGGTACACTTTCCGAGGAAACAACTTCAAGTTCATAGTATCAATTCTATTGGAAAAATTCCATCGATTATATTTGGAGGTTTTGAATTTCCTCTTCCTATTGTCAAGAAGAAATATGATATTCTTATTATTGGGGATGTGCATATCCCCGTTGAGGTAACATAGTGTTATTCGAAATTTCTCTAGTTCCATGTTATTCGGAATGAGTTCGTTAACAAGACTTGATCAACCTTGTTAGAGGATTCCTTTTGATGATCATGAGATGGATGAAACTAGAAGGCACAACCTTGTGTACCCCACTTTTACTTTCTGTTATTTATATTAAATAAAATAAAAATAAATATTTTTCTGTCTGTTATCTGATTATCCGTGCAATATAAAAATACCTCGAAAATAAAAGTTCTCCGAATGCCCTGAAATTTAAATATGATTTTTTTTCTAGAATTTTTTAGAATATTTGGCACTGAGAACATAGCAGGGGGCCAACCACCTGCCCACGAGGGTGGAGGGCGCGCCCTACCCCCTAGGCATGCCCCCTGCCTCGTGGGCCCATGGTGGCCCTCCTCCACTTATTCCTGCACCCACACACATCATCTTCCTCCCATAAATACGAATATCCAGCTCAAGCACGAGTTCTAGCTCATCTTGCTGCCATTTTCGATCTCCTTGCTCAAAGCACCTCTCACAAAACTGCTTGGGGAGATTGTTCCTTGGTATGTGACTCCTCAATTGGTCCAATTAGTTTTTGTTCTAGTGCTTTATTCATTGCAAATTTTTGCTGGTTAGGTGACCTTGTTCTTGAGCTTGCATGTCAAATTTATATGGTCAAAAGTAGTATTGATGCATGATATAGGTCCTAGGCACCTATAGGAGTAGTTGCTATCAATATTATTGAGTTTGGTTTACCTTTATTTTGAAGTTACTAAAATTTTTAGAATTTTTCAGAAAATGATGAGGAGACTATTGAGGGGCTCGTCGAGCCAAAGCTCGAAGGAAAAGGCACCGAAGCCTAAGTATAATTTGTCGCGCACCGCGGAGGTTTGGGCGTGTGAATGGCCTTCCGACGATTTCTTGAGAGCAGCCGGTATTTATGAAGATTTTCATGAGTTGGCTAAGAATGCAGGCCTCGCCGCTTTCCTCCACGACCAATGCGATCAGTATCTCTTACTCACAAATACATTTGTGCAAAACTTTCATTTCCATTCTAGGAGCACGCACCTACGGTGGAGTTTCATTTATATGATGAGCATAAGGAGATGTCACTTCATGATTTCTGTCGGATTTGTTTAGTCCCTTTTGAGGGCAAGACAGAAGAACCACATCATGATGATGTGGAGGGGTTTATTGATACTATCACTGTAGGGGAAACTAGGAAGGTTTGCGATGCATGAATCACTAGCATACATTTTCCTGTTTTATGTTACTTTACATTATTTGCTAGTCGTTGCTTAATTGGACGCAGAAACTGTGGAAACCTTAGCATCCATGATATAATTATTCTGCTCCATGGTTTTTACAGTGATAACACTTTTAGTATGGGCGGTATTATTGCCAAACGGTTAAGTCTGAACCGTACCAAGGGCCCCATCTTTGGAGGCATCTATGCTTCACGCCTAGCTGCACATTTTAACATACCTATTAGGCATTTTGAGAAGGAAGAAAAGGTGTTGCCTCGTGTTTATCTAGATTATAAAAGTATGGTGGCACATGATTTTATTGTTAAGAATAGGGAAAGAGAGCTTAAATATCAATTGTTCTTTAATAAACATCATCCTGAGACTATTACCATGCCTGCTCCTTCTTTGTTTGATTTATCTGTAGGCTAGTACCTTGTTCCATTGAAGGCTATCCACGCCTACCGGAACCCTGCACCAGCCATGGAGCCGGAGCCGGAACCACAAGTTGATCCTCCACGAGAGTCTAATTACCAGTGGGATCCGGAGATGATTGTCAGCCAGTAGCAATCGGAGTCTTCCTCTTCTTCATCTTAGTACGACCCCAGCTACTATTATGGATATCCGCCAGACCAGCCGTGGCCATAGAACAACTTAGGCCAAAATCCTAAGCTTGGGGGAGTACATATTTCCCACCGACATTACATTTATGTTCACACACTCATTGCTACATGTCGGTGCTCATACTTTTTCATTGTATCATCCATGCTAGTTCAATTTCCTTTTTATGCTTTCTTCTTGTGTGTTTGATAAACCTTAAGAAAAACCAAAAAATAGTTATAGCTTTTAATTAGTTTACTTTCCATGCTTTTAGTAGTAATTAAAAAAGAAAACCCAAAAAGATTTCATGTTCTTCTTTTGCTTGTTGGGAGCTTTCCTGTGTAAATAGTTTTATTTCTTTCCGTTTCTTTGGGGGTCGATAGGAGAAGACCATAATTAAATTGTTGAAGTGACTCTTATATGCATTATTGTTGATCTGACAAAAGAGCCCATATTGCCTTGTCTTCTCCTATTTATTGAATGCCTGCAGATTCCAGCTTAGTCCAATGCACGTGCACTATTATTATTATTCACACTATTCGGCCGTGCAAGTGAAAGGCAATTATGATGATATATGATGGATTGGCTGAGATGAGAAAAGCTGGTATGAACTCGACCTCTTTTGTTTTTGTAAATATGATTAGTTCATCGTTCCTGATTCAGCCTATTATGAATAAACATGTTTGCAATGACAATTAGAGATCATAGTTTCTTGTGCCATGTTTGATTAGCTATGAGTTATAATGGTTTACCTTGCGTGCCAACATGCTATTAAAATGATTATGATGTGGTATGATAGGGTGGTATCCTCCTCTGAATGATTTAAGTGACTTGACTTGGCGCATGTTCACGCATGAAGTTGAAACAAAATCAACATAGCCTTCACGATATTTGTGTTCATGGTCGATTATATCCTACTCATGCTTGCATTCGGGGTTGATTAATTTTAATGCATGTTCATGACTGTTGTCGCTCTCTAGCTGGTCGCTTCCCAGTCTTTTGCTAGCCTTCACCTGTACTAAGCGGGAATACTGCTTGTGCATCCAATCCCTTAAACCCCAAAGTTATTCCACATGAGTCCACTATACCTACCTATATACGGTATCTACCTGCCGTTCCAAGTAAATTTGCATGTGCCAAACTCTAAACCTTCAAATAAATATCATGTTTTGTATGCTCGAATAGCTCATGCATCAACTAGGGTTGTTCGTATCTTCCATGTTAGGCGGGTTATTCTCAAGAGGAGTGGACTCCGCTCCTCACTCACGATATAAATGGCTGGTCACCGGGATGCCCAGTCCCATGCTTTATGCAAACTAAATCAAAATAATTGCAAACAAAACTCCCCCAGGGACTCTTGTTAGTTGGAGGCACTCGTTGTTTCGAGCAAGCCATGGATTGATGCTTGTTGGTGGAAGGGGGAGTATAAACTTTACCATTCTATTTGGGAACAACCTATAATGTGTGTAGCATGGAATATATCGCCATCTCTTGGTTGTTATGTTGACAATGAAAGTATACCGCTCAAAATATTATTCACCTCTGTTTCAAAACCGAGCTCTGGCACGTCTACAAATCCATGCTTCCCTCTGCGATGGGCCTATCTATTTACTTTTATGCCGAGTCATCATCCTCTTATTAAAAAGCACCAGTTGGAGATCACCACTGTCATTTGCATTCATTACTGTTAGTTTACATTGAGTATGACTTGACTGGATCTCTTTTACCATGAATTACAATGTCTAGTCAGTCCTTGGTCTTTAAAGGTGGTATGCATTTATGTTTTACGGTCTCAGAAAGGGCTAGCGAGATACCATCTTGTTATATCATATTTTGATTATTTTGAGAAAGTGTTGTCATCCAAGATTTATTATTATGGCTCGCTAGTTGATTATGCAATTGATATGAGTAAACTTGAGACCTATGCGTTATTGTGAATGTGGTTAGTTATAATCTTTGTTGAAAACTTGAATGCTGGCTTTACATATTTACAACAACAAGAGCAAACAGAGTTTGTAAAAGTTTTTCTTTATCACTTTCAGTTTGTCAACTGAATTGCTTGAGGACAAGCAAAGGTTTAAGCTTGGGGGAGTTGATACGTCTCCAACGTATCTACTTTTCCAAACACTTTTGCCCTTGTTTTGGACTCTAGCTTGCATGATTTGAATGGAACTAACCCGGACTGATGTTGTTTTCAGCAGAATTACCATGGTGTTATTTATGTGCAGGAGCAAACGTTCTCGGAATGACCTGAAACTTCACGGAGCCACTTTTCAGAAAATAAGAAAAATACCTGCAAAAGATGAAGCCAGGGGGCCCACCACCTACCCACGAGGGTAGGGGTGCGCCCCCTACCTCGTGGGCCCCCTGTTGACTCTCTGACTCCAACTCCATATATCGAGTTTCAGGGAGAAAAATCAGATAGAAGAAATCATCGCGTTTTACGATACGGAGCCACCGCCAAGCCCTAAAACCTCTCGGGAGGGCTGATCTGGAGTCCGTTCGGGGCTCCGGAGAGGGGAATCCGTCGCCATCGCCATCATCAACCATCCTCCATCACCAATTTCATGATGCTCACCGCCGTGCGTGAGTAATTCCATCGTAGGCTTGTTGGACGGTGATGGGTTGGATGGGATCTATCATGTAATCGAGTTAGTTTTGTCAGGGTTTGATCCCTAGTATCCACTACGTTCAGAGATTGATGTTGCTATGACTTTGCTATGCTTAATGCTTGTCACTAGGGCCCGAGTGCCATGATTTCAGATCTGAACCTATTATGTTTTCATCAATATATGAGTGTTCTAGATCCTATCTTGCAAGTCTATAGTCACCTATTATGTGTTATGATCCGTTAACCCCGAAGTGACAATAATCGGGATACTTACCGGTGATGACCGTAGTTTGAGGAGTTCATGTATTCACTATGTGTTAATGCTTTGTTCCGGTTCTCTATTAAAAGGAGGCCTTAATATCCCTTAGTTTCCGTAAGGACCCCGCTGCCACGGGAGGGTAGGACAAAAGATGTCATGCAAGTTCTTTTCCATAAGCACGTATGACTATGTTCAGAATACATGCCTACATTATATCAATGAACTGGAGCTAGTTCTGTGTCACCCTAGGTTATGATTGTTACATGATGAACCGCATCCAGCATAATTCTCCATCACTGATCCATTGCTACGAGCTTTCCATATATTGTTCTTCGCTTATTTACTTTCCTGTTGCTATTGCTATCATCACTACAAAATACCAAAAACATTGCTTTTACTATCGTTACCTTTTGTTACCGTTATCACTACTATCATATTACTTTGCTACTAAATACTTTGTTGCAGATATTAAGTTTCCAGGTGTGGTTGAATTGACAACTCAGCTACTAATACTTGAGAATATTCTTTGGCTCTCCTTGTGTCGAATCAACAAATTTGGGTTGAATACTCTACCCTCAAAAACCGTTGTGATCCCCTATACTTGTGGGTTATCAGCGCTCCTTTTCCTTCCTTGGGGAGAGGGGATTCTAGATTCTTCTCCCTGATTATCCTCCTTCGCGGAGACACTAATTCCCCCGGTTTGGATGAGTAATGCGTGAAGCCCGCTTTCGGCTTCTTTATTCCTCCCTTTATCTTCCCCTGATGGCACTTGATAAGGTGTGTGCTCAAGCATCCTGGCTAGTACAGGATCCGGTGAGCCTTCAGGAAGGGGGGGCGAACACCTGATCATCTTCGCCTTTCTTATCCAGTCCTGGCCAAGAGCGATTTTTTCAGAAATGATGTTGTGACAAATAAAAAGACAGCATGTTCGGCCGTGGAATTACTTACGTGGGTATCTAGACGGTTGCAGTTGAGACCCGCATCCTCGGTGGTGTCCGAACACTTTATTCGTGATCCGAAGAACAATCCATACATCTCTTCGAGCGTCACGCCGAAGAATTGCTGAATAGTTCGCGGTCCTTCCGGGTTGAACTCCCACATACGGAGAGATCAACGTTGGCATGGCAGGACCCGACGAACTAGCATAACTTGCATTACCTTGACAAGACTGACATCCCTCATGAGGAGATCTCGGATGCGACTTTGCAATCTCAGCGTGTCATTAGCTGGTCCCAGGTCCAGCCCCTTGTTGACCCATGACGCCCGTTGCGGCGGGGGGGGGGGGGCGAGCGGAAGGCGGGGGCAGCTGCCCACTTCGTACTTTGGGGAGCTATGATGTAAAACCACTCCCGCTGCCATAAGTTGGACACCTCTGGGAAGGAACCCTTTGGCCATAGAGCATCAGCGCCTTTGCCTATTATGGCACCTCCGCATTCTACGTGTCGCCCATCGATCTTCTTCAGCTTCACATTGAAGGTCTTGAGCCATAAGCCAAAGTGTGGGGTGATGCGGAGGAAGGCCTCACACACGACGATAAACAACGAGATGTGAAGGATGGAATCTAGAGCTAGATCGTGGAAATCAAGCCCGTAATAGAACATAAGCCCTCTAACAAAGGGATGAAGACTAAAGCCTATCCCTCTGAGGAAGTGGGAAACAAATACGACACTCTCATTGGGTTCGGGAGTGGGGATGACCTGCCCTTGAGCAGGCAGCCTGTGCGAGATTTCGACGGTTAGATATCTGGCTTCCCTTAGCTTCTTGATGTCCTCCTCTGTGACAGAGGAGGCCATCGACCGACTTGGAAGGTTGGATCCGGACATAGTTGAAGGTATGAAGCGCTTAGCCTGAGCCTTGGGTGTTGGAAGTCGAGGTGGGGAAGGGGAAGGATCGAGCGCGAGAAGAAAAGGATAGGCCTTGGCCCCTTTATAAAGAGGGTGAATACCAAGCGTCCTCCGCGTGGCCGTTTGGAACTTGCCTAAAATCGAGGAGTCATACTAACAAGCATGATTGGGTTACCCACACCCGTATTGATGAGAATCCCGTGATAAGGAGACCACGATCTCTGCTTCGACAAGACATGCCAATAAAACCGCCTCGCAACACGTGCAGTGGCAGGCAGGGAAAAACAGTTCATAATGACCGGGCCACGGCAGGACGTCACGTTATGAAAAGTTGTCAACAGATTAGATTTGTGGAATAATATACTCTCTACGGTGGTGTGTGGAATTTGTTCTGCAGAGCCAGACATGATCCTTGTGTTCAAAATCTTCTCTGGAGTATTCGGAGAAGGAACCCGCATTGCAATGTCGTAGACAATCTGCACCCTGGACTCATCATCATTGAAGCCTGGTTCAGGGGCTACTGAGGGAGTCCTGGATTAGGGGGTCCTCGGACAACTGGACTATATACTTTGGCCGGACTGTTGGACTATGAGGATACAAGATTAAATACTTCGTCCCGTGTCCGGGTGGGACTCTCTTTTGCGTGGAAGGCAAGCTTGGCGATTCGGATATGTAGATCTCCTTCTCTGTAACCGACTCTGTGTAACCCTAGCCCCTTCCGGTGTCTATATAAACTAGAGGGTTTAGTCCATAGGACAACAACAATCATAATCATAGGCTAGCTTCTAGGGTTTAGCCTCTACGATATCGTGGTAGATCTACTCTTGTAATACTCATATCATCAAGATCAATCAAGCAGGAAGTAGGGCATTACCTCCATCGAGAGGGCCCGAACCTGGGTAAACATTGTGTCCCCCACCTCTTGTTACCATCAGCCTTAGATGCATAGTTCGGGACCCCCTACCCGAGATCCGCCAGTTTTGACACCGACAGAGACCGCTGCCGTGTTGCGGAGGACGGGCGTCATCATCAAGAAACTTATGGACGAGAATGCCATGCTCCGCATCGAGCACAACAGGCTGGTGGAGGAATCCATGGATGCTGCCAAGCAGCGTATTAAGGACATGAAACTGATGAAAGAGATCATCGCCCGCCGTGAGAACTAGTCTCCGTGACCTGCAGCACATAAAGAAGTAGAGATTAGCGAGCCAGATCGTTGTATGCGTCTTCCTTCTTCTTTTTCCCTTGTGTATTTCGGGCATAGCCGCATGTGGCTTTTTTATTTATCTTCCTAATTATGTAAGACAATTATTATCCACTCTCATCGTCCTTATATATATTCATCAGTCTTGCTATAAGTCGCAATAGATGCTATATAGGTCTGTCGGATCTTACATCAAGATCCATGCAAAATTTTCTTTTCAGATTTTCTTTTTTCTCTCTTAAATCTCAGTCGAGTGAGACATTGCCACACCATTGAACAGAGGCTCGGGCGCCATTAATGGAGACCTTGGGAGAGAGGTGGACGGCAGATGGAGGTCAAAGGGCTCTCCTCCTGATAAGCACGCACAGAGGTCTGATCGCACGCCTCCCATACTCAAATAGCTACCATGCACGACGCCTCCTAGCTAATAAAAAAGGGGACGCATGGCGGCACGTAAATGGTAAATAGAACGCCCACGGTTTGAATAATACTTGTGTTTCCGATTGTAACTTGACAGCACTTGTTCCAAAATGACTTTGTTGATTGTTAATGTGTGCGCCTTCCAAATTGGACAGCAAAAAATGCCATCGATCCGTGAGATGCCTGCTCAAAAATGCAATTAGATATCTTAAAAATGCCATCGTTAAGTTAGATGTTTGCTCAGAAATGCCATTAGACATTGTTATTTTCACGTCAAACCCGTTGGCCATGTTACATGACAAAATAAGCCGATTCTCACAATGATAAGTTAATGGTGTCCAGCACAACACACCCTTCAAATAAAACTAAGCACCCTGGAATTCTTTGACAAAACTAAGCACCCTGAAATTCTTTGACAACTAAACTGCTGGCTATATGATGTTGGCCATATATATTGTACATATATATTGTCAAGAAACGAGTGGTAGTACTATACCAACTAAAAGATGAAATGTACGAAGTATAACGAGAAGAAACATAACATAGTTCTGTTGGGGGCTCAGCACAACACACCCCTCAAATAAAACTAAGCACACCAGAAATTAAACTAAGCAACTAATCTGGTAGACACTACATTAGAACCACCATGAGCAACGACACTGCCACCTTACTCGGAGTCCTCGTCCACGTCCTCGACTTCGTCCTTGTCCCTCTTCCTCTTGGGCGATACTTCTTTTCTTGAACCGCACACTTGGCTCTAGCTCTTCATCCAACCCTTGTAGATAATGAAACAAAGGTAGTCATCCATTGCAGCGTAGTGGACGTGGTCTATATCTAGTATAGTCCACTGCCATACATGATGAAATGTGTGCGGAGCTTTCTTCAGTTCACCGTACATAGGATGAACCATAGCTCCTACCAGGGTCAGCATTGAAGGCTGATCAAGGGAGGGCACCAGTCCTTCCTTCTGGAGGTTGAAGGGGTCGCCTACAACGAGGCCTATCTGACCCAGGATTTCCTTGTCGTTCCTAAAGTCTACAGTAACGAATTTGAGTCGGCCGCCCTTGAGGAAGTCCTTAAATTCCTCGCACTCAACATCGGCATGGCATATGTGGTAGACCAAGCATAAGTCATGCACACAAACCTGGATCACGGCGGGCTTCTTCTTCTCTGCCTCCTTTAGTTTCTTCTCGCTTCCCAGGACTATGGTGTACACAACATCTAGCCTAGCGACCCACTCTTCATTTGAGTTTTCGAACATGCGTTTGAAGCGAGCAAGGCATTCTTTCACCGTTGCGGAAGAACGGGTGTAGATGACGTCGAACTCATCACCGGTGATGGTTCTAACCTTGTACTCACCGCCGATCATGGAGATTTGGTACGCCATGGATTTTGGAGGAGGGTTAGAATTAGTGGAACTGCCGTAATGTGAAAGGATGGGACGACTAGGAGCGGTTTATCGATTGTAAAAATGTCGAGTGGGGGGCGCGTGCGAATGGCAGGGTAGTGGCTTGCCTGGTGGATAAATGGATTCATGCACTATGGGGGCCCAATTAGATGTCATGTCTACTCGACGCCCAATTAAATGGCTTTCGATGTCATGTCAAGCATCGGGAAAATTACAGGTGATAAGAAGCTTTCCATTCTCCCATGATACGGGCTTCCGAGAGCCCTTGGATCTGAGATCGAACGGTTGCATGGCGTGATTCTAGACCTATGGGTGAATATCCTATCCTGGAGGGTTATTTTGCAAATTTTTAGCAACTTAGCATGCGACCGTTCGATCTCAGATCCAAGGGCTACCAGCAGCCCGTATCATGGTCGCGCCTACTATGACCATCGCCTCGCTCGCGCGGTCGCGCCCTTGGAGATTTAACATGGTGCGTTAGGCTATCTGATGTTGGCATGTCATACATAGTCATCACTTAGTCACTCATACAACAAGGTTAGCTATAAGGTTGGCTATGAGAGTATTTTTTGTTTACTCCTCTCTATCTGTTTCTTCATAATATTTATTGCATTTGCCAGGGAGTGACCTCTTCCAATGAAATGGTGCTTAGATGAGGTGCTATGGGCATTAAATGGCTTAGCAACTCAAGTCCCCAATGCATAGGTGCTTAGTTTTTTGTTGCTAAGTTTGCTTCATCTAGGTACACGCGCTTATCACCGTTTCTTCCTGGGGTCACCAAACTAGTCTCTCTCTTCTTAATTAACTTGCCACATCAGACTTTATGCCTATGTGGCTGGCTTAGCACCTGTAGGATCAAGTACAATAGTGGGCTATAAGCCCGCTTTACATGGCATTTTTGCATATGTGAGGGAAAGAGGCAAGGAAAAAGTGGAGGAGTGGGCTCTCAAGCAAGAGCCAGCCTCTACATGGTGGAGCATCGGGAGAGGCACCTGTATGGTGGTGGTAAGGAATCGGGAGACTCAAGGTGGTCGTAGCGTCGCAATTACAATGATAATGGAAAGTCAAATCACCGGGGCCCACCTGTCCAGCAGTAACTCACTATCAAATCACACAGCCCTACGTTTGCAGCAGCCTACTCCCTCATCTTCTCGCGTCTCTGTCAAACCGACCAGGCGGAACTGCCCCACCTACTGCGCGGGAAAAGCCCCATCCTCGAAATCTCCCACTCATTGTCAAACCAAGTAAGGATCTCCTTCAACCTAGCTAACTTTGCCTGGTCGCCGCCGGCGATCTGCCTGATTCGCTGTTGCATCCCCTCCATAGATCCTCGTCCGAGGAGAGAGGAGGTGGTTTTGCAATGGAGAAGAGGGAGAGGCGAGACAGTGGTTTTGGAATGGAGATGATGGAGAGGAGAGGAGGTGGTTTTGCTATGGAGAAGAGGGAGAGGGAGCGTGCGGCAGCGATTTAGGATTGGACGAGAGGGCCGGCGCGCTGTGACTGGATCAAAATCAAAATCAATTTACCCTTCAATTAAGAAAGCGACCCCACAACAAGTAGTCTCCCTTTTATTCTGGGTCATAATTAACCATTATTTTCGCAAATAAAATATATGTTATATGTTGCAAAAATAATATAATTTGAAAGTACATTCAGATACGAACCAAATGATACAATTTTTGGTGACATGCATTCACATTTTGCTTGTCAAATACAGTACGTGGTCAAACTTTGACGCAAATTATGCAAAAAAAACTTCCAAGACCAGTGCTACGCTTCTGCTCTTCTCCTCTTAAACCACCGCCGCTCCTCTCCTGTTCCAATCTAAATCCAGCGCCGCTCCTCTCCTCTTCCATTTCAAAACCACCGCCCCTCCTCTCCTGTTCCAATCCAAAACCAGCATCGCTCCTCTCCCGTTCTAAACCAAAACCAGCGCTGCTCCTCTCCTCTTCCATTCAAAGACCACCGCCGGCGAGTGAAGGTGTTATGGAGAAGTAGATCGATGGAGGAGTACAACCGATACGTGAGGATCGCAGACGGCGACCCTGTGAAGCTAGCTAGGATGTTGGAGATACAGTCTTGGTTTGACAACAAGGACCAACTAGCGGCGATGGCGACATCCATGGCCAAATATCTGCAACAGAGCGAAAAGGCGGCGATACTCCCGGAGGGAGTCGCGCGGGAGTACATAGAGCTGCTCCTCTGGGCCATGGAGCAAACAGATCCACCGAATCCGGTCGTGAAGGTGTGGTGGTGGGAGTATCGATCCCAGATGGAGCATCCACTAGAGATTGAATGATCGAGCATCTACAGGGTGCCGTTTGTGAGGGTGTCGTGCCAGAGCGAGACGGTGGAGTCTTCGTCGACTGAACCCAACTGCAAGAGGAGAAAAAAGTTGGCCCGATGACGCTTCCCCGCCATCCTCTCCCTCGCCGTTCACATCGTCTCACGGGGCGGCTGTCTGCCGCCGAGGAATAGAAGGGGTTGCCCCCCCCCCAGACCAATAGTCGGGCAGTTTGTGAATTGTCAGGAGGAGCTTAGGGTTGTTAGTATTTGTAGGTTGTGAATTGTGTTTTGTGTTGTGTATTTTGAGAGTACTTTCAGATATGAATGTCTTTTGAATTTCAGATTTGCAGTATTGAGCATATGAAGTATTTTATGAATTCTAGAGATCTATTTTTAGCACTTAAAAATGTAGTTTCATAGGAGTATAAAAGTGCAGACAATGTGATTCTCAGAGAAGAAACTGCAAGTTTCAGTCTCATATAAGAAACTCCAAGTTCAGTTTCAGATAAGAAACTACAACTTTCAGAGGCAGAGCATTTATATTAACACGGCCTTTTCAAACAGTGTTAACATCATGCTGGAAGTTTTATTCATGGTCGAAACTGGAACTACCAGCCAGTTAACATCATGCTGATCAACATTCATGCATAGCACATCTTCATATGATGCACACTCAAAAAGATATGCTATTTTCAAAATGCCCACACGATGTCGAGTGTGCGAAAAATAGGGAAAACAAGGGACGAAGTTTTGGCAAGTGTAGGACATGGTGTGCGTAGATGACAATTGGGACCCACATGTCAAAAAAGGTAGAGGCAAAAAAATTGGAGATATTTTCTCTGCACAGGTGGAATCGAACCCGGGCGGAACAGGTGTCGGGTAGTGTCACTCGGCCACCGGGCTAGTTCAGTTGTTTCGTTACTAATAAGGCACTTCCTCTGGTGGTCGGATCTCCTCCTGCGCCTTTGTGCGCTCGCCGCGATGCTGCAGTCTGCAGTTGTGAACATGCTGAACAAACGAGAGGAATCTGGAGAGGACTGTACATGAAGAGGCGGATAGTCGGGACCCACCAGGTCTATGGCCGTACGCAAGCAAGTGCCTCATCGAAAAAAATACTTCCTCCTAATGCTATACTGACGTTGGGGCCCACGGGTTTGTCAACATAGTTACATTTTTTCACGTGCTTCAACGTAGTTACTATAGGAGATAAATTCACAATGAAGTTGGGGACCTGGCAGGTATCATTTATTATCACTGGGGCATCAAGTATCGGTTGGGTTTTGGGCTGCTCCGTCTAGGCTTTATTTTTTAACATGCGCAGCCCACGACCTCGGATGGGAGGTCCATAGGCCTGTTTGTATTTTCTTGAGGGTCGTCATGTATCGATCGGCCTATGGACCTCCCATCCGAGGTTTTATTTTTCCTGAAACATCGACAACCCTATTTATGTTTTTTTGAAGAAAACGCAGAGGTTTGTTCTATTTTTCTATATAAGAATAGGAACACCTGGTCCAACTTATGTTTCCCTTCTAACTATATTATATATATTTAAATTATTTTATATGTTATTATATATTATAAGATACTTACATATGTAAGAAAACAATATCCCACATCTTGTTAACTTATAAAAATAATTTCTTAATAATAAAATCCTGGAGTTTTTTTTGGCAACGAAAATCCTGGTGATTGTGTACAAAAGCTTGGTAAGATTTAAGGACCAATGTAATAATAAATCACTTATTATTTAAATATATATATATAACAAAATGCTCAGCCCCTGTTTATTTTTTGATAACATTGTTGCGCCCACCCCAACATTTTTAGAATAAGCCCAGCAAAATCGTGTATTTCGAGAAAGTGCAAATGGCCTATAATTTTTTAGGAAAAACATAAATGGGCCGCATGGATGCTACATTATTTGTTCACCCAACCCAGCTAATGGACTGTAATTCAAAAAAAAGATCAAATGGACTATAAATTCTACCCCGCAAAAAAAGACTGTAAATTCTGAAAAATGGGTTGAATACGTGCCACATTTTTGGAGGCTGAAATGTGGGACAATAGGCCAAAGCCAATGCAAGTCATTGCCAACTTAGTCAACAAATGATTCTGACATCGTTAGCCGTTGGATTTACATCCAATGACCGGCATCCATCTTCAATCTCTCGTCTTCTTCCTCCAGCGCCGTCGGGACCACCTGCTCCCGCCTCCTGCTGCTAGCAGCTCTGCTTAGCAAGCTTCGCAGCGCTACTCCACCGTTGGCCAGGCCATCCCTCCACCCCTCCACACCTCCTGTTCTTCTACATCGACTGCCGAACCACACCGCACCAGAACCAGTTAACCCTCGTACACCTCTCCATCTGTGACTCTACTCCGTGTCTTCCCATCTCTGGCTCGTTGCTGTCCGGGGCCTCGCCGTCATCCACCACCTTGGATGCGCTCAGCGCGGAGTGGTCAACATGGTCAACGAACAACACCATCAGAAGTAGACTGTGCGTGCAAAGGCTGGCAGTTGGGTCAATGGTTGCACACAAGGAAATGCCTCCTTATTATGCGCAAAATAATGATTCCTCCACCTGACAACTGGGACCCACCGGAAGGGCCTATGTATTTCGCGAAAAAAACGTTCCCACCGCTCACAGGTCGGACCCACCAGCTATATCTTCGCACGCAACGAAGTGCCTCCTTATTACGCACAAAAAATGAATACTCCCCCAGCTAGTTGGACCCACCTTGGTGGGAGGCTGACTTGTGGGCCTACTAAGTTGACGGGGACGGAGTGCTTTGTCAACTTAGTCAATATGAACGATTCTAGCTCGAGTGACCATATGATGTCCATCCAACGGTCGTAGTGCTTCTTCAACCTCTGGTCTTCTTGCTCCAACCGCCCAAAGCAGCGCCGGTCGAGCCGCATGCTCCTACCTCCCGTGGCCGGCTGTGCTGCCGCGGAGGCCTCACCGCCCCCTACTATTCCCACTGCTGGCCAGGCCCTGCGGCGACAGCAGCCTCACACCGCAGCCGAACCAGTGAACCCTCGTACTCCTATCCGCACTGGCTTCCACTGTCGCGTCTTCCCCAGCTCCGCGTCGTCCCCTTCCTAGGCCTCGCCGTCGTCCACCGCCCTGGTACTCTCGGCGCGGTGTGGTAAACATGGTCAAGGAACGGCTTCCATCGGACGTGGACTGTACATGGAGAGGCTGACAGCTGGGTCCATGGCCGCAGCAAGGAAGTGCCTCCTTATTACGCGCAAAATAATTATTCCTCCACCTGACAGCAGGGACCCACTGGACGGGCCACCGTATTTCTCGAAAAAAAGGTTTCCCCCTGACTGCTGGGACCCACCAACTACATCTTCGCACGCAAGGAAGTGCGTCCGGGCAAAAAAAACAATTCGCCCCCTGACTGCTGGGACCCACCAGCTACATCTTCGCACGCAAGGAAGTGCCTGACAGTCGGGACCCACCTGGTCGAAGCGTACGTAGTGTTATCATTCTGGTCGCGAATGTGTACGTACATACTGTTCGATGTAGAGGCGTGCAAGTGTCGTAGTAGAGGCGCGCACGTAGCATGTACACGTACGTACAGCGGCCAGTGTGCAAGAAAGAAAATACGGCCACGTACGTACATACGAGCAGTGTCTCGAACGCCTACTCGCGCATACATACGGCCAGGGCTCGTGTACATGGCTGGGTCGGAACGGAGAAACAGCGTCGTCATCGTGTTCATGGGGAGCCAACCGGCTGGGTCGGAACGGAATGCGTCGTCGTGTTCATCGGGAGGGCTTGGACGGAACAACCAATGGAAACGAGGCCTGGCGTACCGCAGAACGGAGGAAACGGCCTTGTGTTCGACCGGCCACGTTTTAAACAAGATCCTGTTCATCCGGGGGGGTTTTGCGTACCGCAAAATGGAGGAAACGGACCTCCTACGGTCGAAATGGGGGTCCTTTTGATCGGGAGGGGTGTGGCGTACCGCAAACAGAGAAAACGGACTTGTGTTGGAGCGCTATGGTCAAAACGGGGCTCCTGTTCATCGGGAGGGGTGTGGCATACCGCAAAACGGGACTCCACGGGATACTGTTCATCCACCGTCGACCTCCTCCAGCCTCCACCTGCGACTGTTCATCCACGGGCTCCTGTTCATCCAGCCTCCACCGCTCGCTACTCCACCGGCTACTGTTCAACTAGCCCCATCCACAGGCTCTTGTTCAACCACCCCTCCACGGGCTACTGTTCATCCAGCCCTCCACTCTCTACTATTCATCCTGCCCTCCATGGGGTGGTCCTGTTCATCCAGCCCTCCATGGGGTCCTGTTCATCTAGCCCCAACCGGCTCGATCGATCGGGGTCTTGTTCATCCAGAGGCAACACCACGGGGTCCTATTCATCCACCCTCATCGGGAACTGTTCATCTAAACCCCCCCAGCAATGCTCACTGTTCATCCAAAGGCAACACCACGGGGTCCTGTTCATCCACCCCCATCGGGAACTGTTCATCCAGAGACAGCACCGATCGGCTTCAGTTAGCAGCAGTAGCGAAGGAATCGCTCGATCGGATTCAGTCAACACCCATCGATCGATCGCTCGGGTTCAGTAACGTGTAGCCTGCAGTGCAATCGCTCGGGTTCAGTTAGAGCCCAACGCCTCGCTCGGGTTCAGTTAGATCCCAACGCCTCGCACCCACGCGCATGCATGTACGAGAGAAACGCGCATCGCTCGGCTCCGACCACCCACGGTAACCGGGAACACCCTGATATTTTCCTCGCCCTCGCTTCTACCACGGTTTTCTCCATCATGGACGGCCCAAAGAATGTCATGCAGCTACGTCTCCGGCCCGCCCAGGATGAAAAGCCCATTTTCTGTCATGATTTTTTGTCATAGAAGTAGGACCCCACCACATCTACGATGATACTGGGTTTTGTCACAATTATCGTCATAGAAGTGTCATAAGTATCACAGAAACAATTATCGTCATAGAAGTGTCATAAGTATCACAGGAAAAAAAATTCGTTCGGCCCAAAATGTCATGGATGTGTCTTTTTTTGTAGTGTAGTTGCCCATGCCATGCTTAATTTGCTAGGAGTTGATAATGGTTTACCTTGCATGCCAACATGTTATTAAAATGGTTGTGATGTGGTATGATAGGGTGGTATCCTCCTTTGAACAATTCGAGTGGCTTGACTTGGCACATGTCCACGCATGTAGTTGAAACAAAATTAACATAGCCTCCACGATATTTATGATCATGGTGAATTATATCCTACTCATGCTTGCATTCAGTGTTGATTTATTTTAATGCATGTTCATGACTGTTGTCGCTCTCTAGCTGGTCGCTTCCCAGTCTCTTTCTAGCCTTCACTTGTACTAAGCGGGAATATTGCTTGTGCATCCACTTCCATAAACCCCAAAAGTTATTCCATATGAATCCACCATTACCTTCCTATATGCGGTATCTACCTGCCGTTCCAAGTAAATTTGTATGTGCCAAACTTTAAACCTTCAAATGAATTCTCTTTTGTATGCTCGAATAGCTCATGTATCAACTAGGGTTGTTTGTATCTTCCATGGTAGGCGGGTTATTCTCAAGACGAGTGGACTCCGCTCCTCACTCACGAGAAAATGGCTGGTCACCGGGATGCCAAGTCCCATGCTCAAATCAAATCAAAATAATTGCAAACAAAACTCCCCCAAGATTGTTGTTAGTTAGAGGCACCCGTTGTTTCGGGCAAGCCATGGATTGATGCTTGTTGGTGGTGGGGGAGTATAAACTTTACCATTCTGCTTGGGAACCGCCTATAATGTGTGTAGCATGGATGATATTGAGATCTCTCGGTTGTTATGTTGACAATGAAAGTATACCGCTCAAAATATTATTCATCTCTATTTTAAAATCGAGCTCTGGCACCTCTACTAATCCCGTCTTCCCTCTGCAAAGGGCTTATCCATTTACTTTTATGTTGAGTCATCATCCTCTTATTAAAAACCACCAGTTGGAGAACACCGCTGTCATTTGCATGTATTATTATTAGTTTACTTTGGGTATGACAGTGACTGGATCTCTTTTACCATGAATTACAATTTCCAGTCAGCCCTTGATCTTCAGGGGTGCTCTGCATTTATTTTTTGCGGTCTCAGAAAGGGCTAGTGAGATACCATCTTGTTATATCATATTATGATTGTTTTGATAAAGTGTTGTCATCCGAGATTTATTATTATTGCTCGCTAGTTGATTATGCCATTGATATGAGTAAACATGAGACCTAAATGTTATTGTGAATACGGTTAGTTCATAATCTTTGCTGAAAACTTGAATGTTGGCTTTACATATTTACAACAACAAGAGCAAATAGAGTTTGTAAAAGTTTTTCTTTTATCACTTTCAGTTTATCAACTGAATTGCTTGAGGACAAGCAAAGGTTTAAGCTTGGGGGAGTTGATACGTCTCCATCGTATCTACTTTTCCAAACACTTTTGCCCTTGTTTTGGACTCTAACTTGCATGATTTGAATGGAACTAACCCGGACTGACGCTGTTTTCAGCAGAATTGGCATGGTGTTATTTTTGTACAGAAATAAAAGTTCTTGGAATGACCTGAAAATCAACAGAGAATATTTTTGGAATATATAAAAAATTCTGGCGAAAGAATCAAGGCCAGGGGGCCCACGCCCTGTCCACGAGGGTGGGGGTGCGCCTTCCCCCCTGGGCGCGCCCCCGTGCCTCATGGGCCCCCTGATGCTCCACCGACCTCAACTCCAACTCCATATATTCAAGTTCGGGGAGAAACAAATTCAAGGAGAAGGATTCATCGCATAAGGATCAGCATAAGGGGGCCCACACCCTGTCCACAAGGGTGCAGGGCGCGCCCCCTGCCTCGTGGCCCCCCTGAGGCTCCACTGACGTCAACTCCGATTCTATTATTCACACGTTCGGGGAGAAAAAATATGAGAGAAGGATTCATCATGTTTTACGATACGGAGCCGCCGCCAAGCCATAATCTCTCTCGGGAGGGCTGAACTGGAGTCCTTTCGGGGCTCCGGAGAGGGGAATCCGTCGCCATCGTCATCATCAACCTTCCTCTATCACCAATTTCATGATGCTCACCACCGTATGTGAGTAATTCCATCGTAGGCTTGCTGGACGGTGATGGGTTGGATGAGATTTATCATGTAATCGAGTTAGTTTTGTTAGGGTTTGATCCCTAGTATCCATTATGTTCTGAGATTGATGTTGCTATGAGTTTGTTATGCTTAATGCTTGTCACTAGGGCCCGAGTGCCATGATTTCAGATCCGAACCTATTATGTTTTCATGAATATATGTGAGTTCTTGATCCTATCTTGCAAGCCTATAGTCACCTATTATGTGTTATGATTCGTTAACCCCGAAGTGACAATAATCGGGATACTTACCGGTTATGACCGTAGTTTGAGGAGTTCATGTATTCACTAAGTGTTAATGCTTTGGTCCGGTACTCTATTAAAAGGAGTCCTTAATATCCCTTAGTTTCCAATAGGACCCCACTGCCACGGGAGGGTAGGACAAAAAAAGGCATGTAAGTTCTTTTCCATAAGCACGTATGACTATATTTGGAATACATGCCTACATTACATTGATGAACTGGAGCTAGTTCTATGTCACCCTATGTTATAACTATTGCATGAGGAATCGCATCTGACATAATTATCCATCACTAATCCATTGCTTGCGAGCTTTTCGCATATTGATCTTTGCTTAGTTACTTTTCCGTTGCCACTGTTACAATTACTACAAAACTGCTACTGTTACTTTTGCTATCGTTACCGCTACTATCATATTACTTTGCTACTAAATACTTTGCTGTAGATATTAAGTTTCCCAGGCGTGGTTGAATAGACAACTCAACTGCTAATACTTGAGGATATTCTTTGGCTCCCCTTGTGTCGAATCAATAAATTTGGGTTGAATACTCTATCCTCGAAAACTGTTGTGATCCCCTATACTTGTGGGTTATCATGGGACACTTAACCTGTGAGACAGCGCGCCTCATGCTATTGCTGTCAATGACCTCGATGTTGTAGCCGGCGGCCGAGACATTCCCGCACACTCTAGCCTGCTGCTTGAGTGCCTGCCACCAGTAATGGTCGTCAGCTTCCTCGACGACGTCGGGCGAAGAGACCGCTATACACCTATTTCGGGCCAGTCGCTCCTCGAGCTCCATGGGAAGCGTAGCCGGGCTTAGGCTGCGACGCTCTGGAGTGGGGTATGGGGATGGGGATTTGTGGGAAAGTGGGCGTTTGGCAGGCGTCATCTAAGAAACTCAGGGCGGCCTGGGTATGGAGATCGGTGGGTAAGCTGCGCGGGCAAACCGGCGGATGTTGACAATGGAGGCCTTGCGGCAGTGGCAGCGGGGACCTTGCTAGGGTTTCAAGCGAGGGAGGGGCTGTGTGTGTGCACACGCCCGAGGTGGTTTTGGTGTGTGTGTGTGTGGAGGGGGCACTAGGTGTTTGAGGAAATGACGCGGGTACTGAAAATTTTACTACACGTGAGTCAAACGCGGGATTGAAATGTTGGGCTATTGAAAATTTTGGTGATAGTGCATCGCACACGGTCCGGAGATAACAACCGTGTGTTATGAAATAGAAAAACCCTCGAGGCGGGAAGATATTTTCTAGGGATGCAGGCGGGATTGGGAACAAGAAACATCACACATGGTCGGGAGATAACAACCGTGTGTTATGAAACAGAAAAACCCTTGAGGCGGGCAGATATTTTTGAGAGGGGGAGCCTCGTGGAGCCCAATGTATTGTGTGGATGTGTGCGTGACATGTGCACCGGCGTAGCACACGGTTAGTTTGAGTGAACTGTGTCTGTTGCGTCATTCGACTTATCTAATGTTCATAAATTTGGCGAAAAATGACGCAGGAGAGGGTCAGAACACGAACACACTTGCACGTGGACCAAATTTATGTATCAAATGGGTCGTTTGATTTTCAAATACCAAATGCAACTTCGATGTGGCACCTCTCTCGCAAAGTGCACTGTATTTCTTGCCCCCACCCACCCCCCCCCACCCCCCGTGTCGGCACGAAGGGAATCCTAAGCTATGAATGCATGCCCCCTCCCCTCAACCGAGGTTCACCTAGCAAAGTGTGAAGTAGCTAGCAGCCCCCCTCCTCCCTCGTGTCGGCACGTAGGGAATCCGAAACTATGAACGCATGCCCCCCCCCAACCGAGGTTCATTCACCTAGCAAAGTGCGAAGTAGCTAGCAGCCCCCCCTCCCTCATGTCGGCACGAAGGGAATCCTAAGCTATGAATGCATGCCCCCCCCAACCGAGGTTCACGCTAGAAAAGTGCGAAGTAGCTAGCAGCCACCCCTCCCTCATGCCGGCACGAAGGGAATCCTAAGTTATGAATGCATGCCCCCTCCCCGACCGAGGTTCACCTAGCAAAGTGCGAAGTAGCTAGCAGCCCATCCCCTCATGTCGGCATGAATGGAATCCTAAGCTATGAATGCATGCCCCCTCCCCCCCAACCGAGGTTCACCTAGCAAAGTGCGAAGTAGCTAGCAGCCCCCCACCCCGCCTTGTGTCACCACGAAGGAAATCCTAAGCTATGAATGCAAGCCCCCCCCCCCAGCCGAGGTTCACCTAGCAAAGTGCGAATTAGCAACCCCCACCACACACACACACTTTCAGTCGGCAGGCCAAAGAGGCATATATCTGACCAAGATGGATCGTAAAACGGACCAAGAATAATCCACCTTGGTCGTACAACCCCCCTCTTGTTGTTGGTCAAAGTGATGGCCGTCCATGTGACCCTGGAGATGGGCTAGCTCGCCAATAATCATGCAAGTAGCTAGTCCCTGAAGACAACCACTACATGCGTGTGGCCCAAACATATGTATGGAGAGGTGTGTTTTTGAGTAACAATGGAATAATTTTGATGTGGCGCCATGATTTCGAACTAGAAATCCCTAGACTGAGTGAGGGTTAGGTTGACGATGCATATGTATGTTACACCACACTTCAAGCCAACGACGAGGATTCATGCATGCGTGCGTGCATAGTATATGCGCTCAAACTTAATTAGGTCTGGATCTCACCATGACCTATACTACGATAACATGAACCAAATGAAGAATCCGCCATGGTAACCTATCTTGTTGTTGGTCAGGTGATCATGGATGTCCACGCAGGCCCACGAATATATTGCCTTGTCGCCGATAACCACACGAGGGAGTGTACCGTTCGAAGGCAACCACTACATGCATATGTATGGAGGTGATGCGTGCATGCATGTTTGAATACACAACATTGATGTGGCGCGTGTGCCAAAAATCGTACACTAGCTCCCCACACAGAGCAAGATTGGTTCATGATGTGTCGTTGTACTAGCCACTTCTACTCGATGGGAGGGATTCATGCATACACATGCATGTGTGTGTGCCCAAGCTGTATCATGCATGTCATCCCAGAGCAAAAATAATAATCCCCTCCTAAGTTAAATTAACCTCTCTTGTTGTCAAGCAAAAAGTAGTGATGGACCAAGCGGGCCCACAAATGGAAAGCATCGATACCGCTGATAACCGCTTAAGTGGGTGCGAGAGGACAACCACCAGCGCTTTGCATGTGGGCCAAACATATATATGTTGAATACCCAAAATGCACAACTTTGATGTGCCACATGCCTCAAAAACCGTAAAGCATGCACCCACACAGAGCGAGGTTCATATCAAGCGTACTACATATGATGGTCCCCTTCCCCCCTCTTCACCGCATACTATATGCTCCTACCGTAATATATGTACAACCCAAAAGAATCCTCATCGATGGTGAAATTAATTAACCTCTCCCGATGTAGGTCAAAGTGATGCATGCATGCATCGACGATGGCCTCGTGGGCCCATAGATGGAAGCGTCACACGTGAGTGTCCTAGCTAGGATATGCATGTGGCCCAAAAAGGTGTTGTCTGATGCTTGAATAACCAATTTCACAATTTTGATGTGGCACGTGCCTCGGAAACCAAAAAGTCCCGACACTGAGTGAGGTGTACTTGTTCACGGACGCGTACGTATAGTATATATGCTAGTCCCCTCCCACCTCTTCGACGCATAATATATACCACCATAACACAAACAAAAAAGATTCTACCTTGGTGGTCAAATTAACCTCACTGCCATCTGTTCATCAAAGTGATGGACGACGACCTCGCGGGCCCACAGAAAGCATCACATGTGAGTATCGAGTGTCGTGTAGGACAACCATCGACTGCATGTGGCCAAAACATTTATGTATGAAAGGGTTGTGTAATGTTTTAAATAACGATTTCACGACTCTGATGTGGCACCGACCTGCCTAACGAAACAGCCAACCCACACGATGGCTCACAACTCATAGTGTACTGTGAGCCACCCACCACCCCCAGACGAACACACCCACACCCACACTACGAATCTACCGCAACTACGATGCATGTTAAATTAATTATCCCGTGGTGAACATACATGTTACCAAAGGAGGGACGTATTAATTTCAAGAAAATCATAGAGATCATTAGGATGTTTTAGTACATTGATTGATTGATTTTCTACAGGTATATGATACTTCTCCATCGTATCTACTTTTCCAGACACTTTTGACCTTGTTTTGGACTCTAACTTGCATGATTTGAATGGAACTAACCCGGACTGACGCTGTTTTCGGCAGAATTTCCATGGTGTTATTTGTGTGCACAAATAAAAGTTCTCGGAATGGCCTGAAACTTCATGGAGAATATTTTTGGAATATATAAAAAATACTGGCAAAAGAATCAACGTCAGGGGGCCCACACCCTGTCCATGAGGGTGGGGGGCGCGCCCCCTGTCTCGTGGGCCCCCTGAGGCTCCACCAACCTCAACTCCAACTCTATATATTCACGTTCGGGGAGAAAAAAATCAGAGAGAAGGATTCATCATGTTTTATGATACAGAGCCTCCGCCAAGCCCTAATCTCTCTTGGGGGCTGATCTGGAGTCCATTCGGGGCTCTGGAGAGGGGAATCCGTCGCCATCGTCATCATCAACCTTCCTCCATCACCAATTTCATGATGCTCACCACCGTGCATGAGTGATTCCATCAAAGACTTGCTGGACGGTGATGGGTTGGATGAGATTTATCATGTAATCGAGTTAGTTTTGTTAGGGTTTGATCCCTAGTATCCATTATGTTCTGAGATTGATGTTGCTATGACTTTGCTATGCTTAATGCTTGTCACTAGGGCCCGAGTGCCATGATTTCAGATCTGAACCTATTATGTTTCCATGAATATATGTGAGTTCTTGACCCTATTTTGCAAGTCAATAGTCACCTACTATGGGTTATGATCCGGTAACCCCTAAGTGAAAATAACCGGGACCACCCTCGGTGATGACTATAGTTTGAGAAGTTCATGTATTCACTAAGTGTTAATGCTTTGGTCTGGTACTCTATTAAAAGGAGTCCTTAATATCCCTTAGTTTCCAATAGGACCCCACTGCCACGGGAGGGTAGGACAAAAGATGGCATGCAAGTTCTTTTCCATAAGCACGTATGACTATGTTCGGAATACATGCCTACATTATATCAATGAACTGGAGCTAGTTCTGTGTCACCCTAGGTTATGATTGTTACATGATGAACCGCATCCGGCATAATTCTCCATCACTGATCCATTGCCTACGAGGTTTCCATATATTGTTCTTCGCTTATTCACTATGTGTTAATGCTTTGTTCCGGTTCTCTATTATCGGGATACTTACCGGTGATGACCGTAGTTCGAGGAGTTCATGTATTCATTATGTGTTAATGCTTTGTTCCGGTTCTCTATTAAAAGGAGGCCTTAATATCCCTTAGTTTCCGTAAGGACCCCGCTGCCACGGGAGGGTAGGACAAAAGATGTCATGCAAGTTCTTTTCCATAAGCACGTATGACTATATTCGGAATACATGCCTACATTACATTGATGAACTGGAGCTAGTTCCGTGTCACCCTATGTTATAACTGTTGCATGAGGAATCGCGTCCGACATAATTATCCATCACTGATCCAATGACTACGAGCTTTTCGCATATTGATCTTTGCTTAGTTACTTTTTCGTTGCCACTGTTACAATCACTACAAAACTGCTACTGTTTCTGTTACTTTTGCCACAGTTACCGTTACTTCCATATTACTTTGCTACTAAATACTTTGCTGCAGATGTTAAGTCTTTCAGGTGCGGTTGAATTGACAACTCAACTGTTAATACTTGAGAATATTCTTTTGCTCCCCTTGTGTCGAATCAATAAATTTGGGTTGAATACTCTACCCTCGAAAACTGTTGTGATCCCCTATACACTACAAAAAAATACACTTCCGCGATGATACGTGTTTGTCACAGTAGGTCGCGTTTTTTGTCATGCATGTACATCCATGAAAAATTTATGACAGCATCAAAATAGTCATACCTGTTGACGGTGTCCTGGACTAGGGGGTACTCACCACGTCATCTCCCGATCTGTTAGATTGGGCCGAGGACCCCCATGGCCGTATACTCATGGGCTAGTTTGTACAGCTTCCGCATACATGGAAGATTCCACAAGACATGGTGATGAAGACAAGGACTCCTCCCCACCGGCGTATTCGGCTAGGACTCTTCTTATTCTAGGCCTCTGATGCATTATATAAACCGAGGCCAGGCTAGTCAATAGAGAATATACAACATACAATCATACCGTAGGCTAGCTTCTAGGGTTTAGCCTCTCTGATCTCGTGGTAGATCTACTCTTGTACTATCCAAATCATCAATATTAATCAAGCAGGACGTAGGGTTTTACCTCCATCAAGAGGGCCCGAACCTGGGTAAAACATCGTGTTCCTTGCCTCCTGTTACCATCCGCCTTAGATGCACAGTTCGGGACCCCCTACCCGAGATCTGCCGGTTTTGACACTGACATTGGTGCTTTCATTGAGAGTTCCACTGTGTGTTCGGCAAAAGGTTGATGGCTCGCCTGTAGATCAACTGCGACTTCGGCATCTTCGTCACCAGCTCGACTGGTCACCTTGGTTCGACCAAGGACTGCGCCCTACCTCCGTTCGTCATGTTCGGATGAGGGCCTTTATAAACATCAACTCCGATCTCTATCAAGATCATGGAGGAATCATCCAGGGAGCCCGGGGGCTCAACATCAACATTGCCCTCGGGCGACCGTGCTGTTTTTCTGGACAGCGAACTTGTGTCCGCCGCCACCGCCTCCTCAAGTGTCTTTTTAACGATTGCTTCGGTGGAATTGTGCGGAATGGAGTCTACAACAATCCTGGAAAATTTCGTTGAGTTCCGATGGAGGAATCTCTGGCAATCCACGATATACCGGAGCCCTGTCAAATCTGGACGGGAATCTGGACGAGTTTAGGGCGTGGTGTCCAGCTTCTAGCTCGGACGTCCTTTGAAAAATCCAACCGTTGATCGGTTGCGGAATTACTATATCTACTACCTCTCAAAATTTCAGCTCGATCCGACCGTCCAAACTTCGGAAACCTTCCGATTAGTGCATCACTTTTCGGATTTGTTTTTGGCGCGAAAATGAATCCGGCCCGAGTTCATCTTTTTTATAAACGGGATTTCGGACATCCTTTTGAAGGAAGTTTTGTATGGGGTATTGTGTTTTGTTTCCAAACACATCCCACTAACTTTAAGATTTTTGGAACATGATCTTCAACATCATGCTGGTGTCAAACCAGTCCGACAATATTGCTCCACGGCTGCCGACCTGCGCTAGACACATCGTCACTTTGTTGAGCCGGGCTCAACTTCTTCGGATCATCATCTCGGCAAGCCGAACAAGAGTCCGACATCGCGAAGGATAAATCATCACCAACATCGCCGCCCCACGGATTACACGGAGCGGGCATACCGGCATCGCCGCACGGTCGCTTCATCAAGCCGGCATCGACCACGTCACGACCTGCATCGGCAGGGCCGCACTATTGCTTCTTCAAGCTGGTGTCCATCACGCCGACCTACTTCGACTCATCGGCTGACATCGAGGCTTCGACGTCTCGGCTGGACCGGGGGCTTCGCCATCTCTTCATCAACCTACTCCGGACACTTCGGCATCACTAGCCGACCAGCTCCGTCACGTTAGCTGGACCGAGGGCTTTGCCTCAGCGAGCCTACCTTTGCCAGCATTGCCATGCCGTCATTTTATCGCCCATCAGGCAATGCGGATCGAGTCTCAGTTTTGGGAATCACCTTCCTTTAGATTCCTACAACAAATAAACCAGGTGCTATTAATCCCAGTATTTTTTGCTTGTTTGGGTTCATTTTTCCCAAGGAATTATTACTCTGGTTTATCCATTATATGTACACAGGTCTATCAAATGGTGGCCGCATTAACGACGGTCGTGTGGTGGTTCGGTCAGTTTCCGTACATAGTCCGGCGAACGCCGCATCCGGAACTTGGACCGACCTGTGAATTCAGGCTTTGCCACACCTTTACCGCATCACGCCGACGCCCTGCATCGACATTGACTTCGGCGACAGGTCATATTTCTTTTATTACTCACTTTGCATAAATTATTTATTATGCAATGTTTTTTTAATTATTATTATTACTATTATCTCCGGTTTGCACTATTTTTTGTGCATAGGAAAATGATCCGGGGACTTCGTCGTCACTCTGCCGGTCTGCATTGACCGTGCTATGTCACCACTTCGGCGTGTCGAGCTCTCCGCTCCGCCACCTCGGGACCGGATTGGGGGATGGAACATTGTCCCGCATCAAGCTCGGACCGCGTCATCAATGTCGAACACATTAACCAGCTAAGTCGCTTTCATGCTCAAAGTTTTAATTTTTAACTTGTGTTCGGTTCGACCTAGCATTATACCTTTTTGAAAAAAAGTTGCTTGTAAAAAATCCCCTTGTCCAAACTTTGTTTGTGACACACATATTCAAATACCCTGTTTATTTGGGGGCTTCCTTTATGAAGTTTTTCCGCTTGCATATGATTATACTTGTACGGCTTCATTCCTTGTTTGTGTATTACGCCACAATATGCACCATATTGACTTAAGCGATTTGCAAGCTGGGTTGCCTGGCTCCTGTGCTTACCCCTACGTTCCCGATTGTTCGGCTAGGGAGTAAAGGGAGCACCTCTGCGATTGTCACGACCGGGTCCTCCGAGCTCTGACCTCGGACTGGGTGAAGCAGAAAGCTAGCGCTCTTATTGTTTTCAATCATGGTCGGCACACAACGGAACTCATGAGTACAAAAAATCTATTGCACAAGTCTCATAGTAATAATGAGTGTCGGTGTCAAAACCGTCGGATCTCGGGTAGGGGGTCCCGAACTGTGCGTCAAGGCCGGATGGTAACAGGAGACAAGGGACACGATGTTTTTACCCAGGTTCGGGCCCTCTCGATGGAGGTAATACCCTACTCCTGCTTGATTGATATTGATGATATGGGTAGTACAAGAGTAGATCTACCACGAGATCAAGGAGGCTAAACCCTAGAAGCTAGCCTATGGTATGATTGTTGTATATGGAGTTGATGTCCTACGGACTACAACCCTCCGGTTTATATAGACACCGGATAGGGTTATGGTTACACAGAGTCGATTACAATGGTAGGAGATCTTGAATATCCGCATCGCCAAGCTTGCCTTCCACGCCAAGGAAAGTCCCATCCGGACATGGGACGAAGTCTTCAATCTTGTATCTTCATAGTCCTGGAGTCCGGCTGGAGGTATAGTCCGGCTACCCGAACACCCCCTAATCCAGGACTCCCTCCGTAGCCCCTGAACCAGGCTTCAATGACGATGAGTCCGGCGCGCAGATTGTCTTCGGCATTGCAAGGCGGGTTCCTCCTCCAAGTCCTTCATAGAAGATTGTAAACACCAAGAGTAGTGTCCGGCTCTGCAAAATAAGTTTCCACATATTTCCATAGAGAGAATAATATTAACACAAATCAAATCTGCTGACGTATTCCGCAGTGCGTCATCACACTACGGCCAAGTCCTTTACTCGAATCGTTTTTACTTTTCCACCTTAGCATGTTTTGCGAGGCGGTTTCCTTGGCACGTCTTGTCAAAGCAGAGATCGTGCACCCCCTCTTACGGGATTCTCATCAATACGGACGTGGGTAACCCAACCGCGCCATTTATCACGGCGCTTGGGAGGCAAGCGAGTTTTACTAGGATGGTGGGGACACAGAACCGCATCCGCCCATATAAGGGGATAAGGATCAACCTTTTTACCTACGCCTTCTTCCTCCTTTGCCTATCCATCTCCTGCGCACTCGAGCTCCAACGCCCAAGCCCACACTTCCCACCTCAACCTTCTCCAGCAATGTCCGGAGCGGGAGGCAAGTGGATGGTCTCCTCCGCCACGGAGGGCCAAGTCAAGAAGCTAAGGAAGGCCGGATACCTGTCTAAGGACATCGTGCACCGGCTTCCCGAAAAGGGGCAGCTTCTCCCCACCCCAAGGCCCCATGAGAGGGTAGTATTTCTTCCCCACTTCCTCCGCGGACTGGGTTTTCCACTCCACCCATTTGTCCAGGGGCTCATGTTCTACTACGGCCTGGATTTCCATGATCTGGCCCCAAACTTCATCCTCAACATCTCGGTGTTTATCGTCGTGTGCGAGGCTTTCCTCCGCGTCCGCCCTCATTTCGGCCTCTGGCTCAAGACCTTCAACGTCAAGCCCAAGGTGGTGCGCGGCAGCCAGGCGGAGTGCGGAGGCGCCATGGCGGGCAAGATGGCCAACGTCCTATGGTTCAAGGGCTCTTTTGTGGAGACCCTAAAGGGGTGGCAATCTGGGTGGTTTTACATCACCGAGCCACGTGATCCGAAATGGATCGCAGCCCCCGAGTTTCGATCCGGACCCCCCACGCGGCTTATGTCCTAGAAAGAGACGGGCCTGTCGTGGGGTGACGAAAAAGAGGTGACCGGATTGCAAACATGCATCCAGTCCCTGGTGAACAAGCCAATCCGGCTTGTTAATGTATTCTAGGTTATGCTCGTCCGCCGGATCCTCCCGTGCCAACAACGGGATTTTAATCTGTGGGAGTTCGACCCGGCGCAGCACCAAACCCTTAGCAGGCTCTTCGACACGACATACGAAGATGCCTGGAAGGTGCTATTCAAGGGCGCCAAGGCTCCCGCATCCGCTTCCGAGGACCGCGGATACAGCTCGCAGCGTCACGCTAGCGAGGTAAGCTATCTTCACCTTTTACAAGATGTTAAGCTTTTTTCATAGTTTGACTCTATGCGGGATCTAAACTCCCTTACCTTTGACAGGCTTGGCGGGCGATATCCGGACCGATTAACTGTCCGGCTCCGCTGCCCGAAGACCCAGCCCCAGCTCTACTAGTGAAGCTGCTGGTTCCGGTGCCTTATGTGGTGCCGGAGAAGAGCGCCAAGAAGAAGAAGACCACGGGGACTCGAAAGAGTGCCCGTAACGTGGTGGCGTCGGACTCGTCATCCGACGAGTCCGAGACGCCCTCTTCCCGTGAAAACGAGGAGGAGGAAGAAGAAAACTCTCCCCCCCCCAGCGGAGGGAGGAGAGAAGAGGAAGGCCGCCCCAACGGGGGAGGCCGAGGGGTCTAGGAAAAGGAAGACCCCTCCGCCGGACTACTCCCCCGACACCGAAGAGGGCGAAGAGGAGTGGCCAAACAGGGCCAAGCGTCCGGCGAAATCGTAAGTTCGGATATCAGAGTAACTCATGATGTTCCTTTGTTGCACAGCTTTCCCTAATGTCGAAGGTAATTATGCAGACCGCCCCGGGATGAATTCAACGAATCGTCGGGTGGCTCCCTGGACTCATCGGACGTGAACTCAGTTCCGCCCGCTGTCTCCCCCCGCACTGCAGACGACGCTGAAGTGGCGTCGCGACAAGCTCCGGGGCAGGAGGAGGTGGTCCCGAAGGAGCCGCAAGGCAACCTCCCGGAATCCAGGAGTGAAGGGGATAAGGCCCCCCAGGGCTCCAAGTCCGGCTTTGTGCCAGACACCGCGCCGGAATCTTCCACAGTTCCGGACCGCGGTAGGCGAACTCCTTCCAAGAGGGGCAAGCCTTCTGAGCCGGCGGCCTCCGTCCAACCGGAGGTGCCGGACAATCTGCTGGAGGTGCTTGACGGCGCCTCCATCGACGAGGGGCACCGTACTATTATGAGTACGGTGATCCAGAAGGTTCGGTCCGCCAAGAGCAGACTGACTGAAGCTTGCGCTAGCCTTCTAATAGGCTTCGAGGTAAGTAAAAATATGTAAAAATATTACCGCATAGACAGTAGCCCTAATGCTCTGTTTGGCATTCGAAAAGAAAAGCCGAATAGAGGATCTATTGAATTTTGCAGGAGTCTAACAAAAGGGAGTCAATATGCGTATGCAGGCTTCGCTGTTATCCACCGCCGCACTGACTGCGGAGGTGGGTGTCCTGAAGCAAGACCTCGAGCGGACCGAGCAAGAGCTCGGCCTTGCCGAGCGGCCGCTCGAGGAGAAAGAAGGTAAGAAATACCTTACAGAGAAAGTGCCTATAAAAAGGCGTGATTGCAAAAAAATAACAGTATTGTACTGCTTATTGTAGGGGCCACGACTGAGGTGGCGACCCTTAAGCAGGTGCTGTCTGAGGCCGAAAAGAAAATGGCCGCGGAGCGCACTGAGCGAGACAGACTTGGGACTCAGGTCGGCGAGGTGCAACAAGAGCTTCAGGCTCTCACGAAAAAACACGAGAGTTTGGAGCTTGAGTCAAAGGCGCAAGCATCCGAGCTCGCGACGGCCTTTGAGACTGCCAAGTCTGCCAAGGCCGAAGCCAGAAAGGCCCTCCAAGAGTTGGAGGAGATGAGGAAGATAGCAACGGGTAAGGCATTCTTTATGCAAAGCAGAAATATAAAAGTAAACTACTTGTTAATTACCCGAATCCGGAGCTCTCCAGGGCATTCGCAGATCTTCCCCGCAGCGTATCCGACGCTGCCGCATTCTATTGAGCTGAAGAGGGCATCTCGACGGAGAAGGTGTTCTGGTCTCAGTATTCTGAGGCCGGGCACCCTGTGCCCTTGAGCGACCAGCTGAAACAGCTGGTCGAGCTCCACAAGGCGGCCGAACAGGCCATGAAGGGCTTCATAGTTTGGCTGTGGCCCGGAGAGGCCCTGCCTGGGAGCTATTTCGGGCTGGTGCGGCGGCTGGTGGAGGCCTGTCCGAGGCTCGAGGTCATCAAGCGCTCCGTCTGCATCGAAGGTGCCCGTCGGGCCCTTGCCCGTGCAAAGGTGCACTGGGGTAAGCTGGACGGTGAGAAGCTTGTGAAGGACGGGCCGCCGTTGGGGAAGGAGCATCGCAAGCCCGAGAACTACTACAAGGATGTTCTTGCAGGTGTCCGCCTTGTGGCGGATGAATGTACCAAGGATGTGATTTTTGAATGAACTCGCTCATGTTTATCCTGTGCGCTGAAAACTTGTTCATATGCGCTAAGGAATGCTTATTGAATTTAAAATATTACTTTCTGTGCGGCCGTTTATCAAAAAATTGAGAGATGGCCAGTCGTCGGCTTCTGCCCCCATGCCACTAGTGCTGGGGTGTTCGGGATAAACCTGAGCGCTCTTTTTCCCATAGTTGGGTCCTTCGAGGGAGGCGCTCAGCACAACGAACCAGGCAATCGGACTATAATGCTTGAACACTCTCACTTAGCCATAGAACTCTATAATTTTAAATTTCGGCGAAGCCCCTAGTTCGGAAGACCGAGTTCGGGGCGCTATCCACGCCTTGGCCGGACAAAGCCAGCTCCTCGCTCGAAGTGGCATAAGTCTTTAGGGACTCGAAAAACCTCTCGAACAGCGATCGGTCTCTTGCCTCATCATGACAGTCAGTTTTAGCTTTCTCCACTGAGGTGCTTAACCCAGCTGAACCGGGGCACAATCGCAGTGGTTCTCCTAGTGCTACCTTAGCCGATATAGCGGAACGTAAGGCACCAAAACATAGGAGCCGGGCAAACCCAACTATTGACCCAAATCATGATTCGGAGCCGATGCATATAGTGCTATAAGTTCGGGGTGCCGCACTTGTGAAAGTGTACGGACTTCTCACACCATAATGAGGGGTACTGAAGCCCCTGGCATGTTTGGCATACCATGGTGTACGGGTGCAATCATGTCATTTAATAAACATATATGTGAAAAGAGGATAATGCAAAAAATAGACAAAAAGCTATGCATTGTTTATAGAGAGGCTATTTATCAAAGCCGAACGATACAAATAGTGCGATAAGCAAAAAGATATTGGACTATTGAACATGTCCTGACCAGGGGCAGGCCGTGGAATTGTATTCAAAACAGGTATACTGCTCGTAACAGAGACCACCTGGGAGTTCCATAATGCGGCATGGCTTGTCTGCCTCCCTGGATCTTGCATCATTTGTGCGGCAGTCGAATTGCCGAACAGGTCGTCCGAAATATGGAGTCCTGAAAGTAAGAAAAAAATTAAAAAAAGAATCTGGCAGCCCCTAGTACGTTTTAAGCCGTATTTTGGGCTTGCTGTTATTGTGCCCCTTCCCCTGTGTCCATGGTATTTCAAGGGCGTAGTTATGTACGCGAGGCACTGCTTTCGCTATGTCGCGAGAGCTGGGGTTGGGGCCGCATTGCTACGCTTGCTCAGGATGTGCCAGGCGGTCCTGCTGTGGGTTACTCCGGGCGCGCTTGGCAGTGTCTGGCTTTTTAACGGCCGGACTGGAGAATTGCCTAAGAAGGCTACTTTGTACTTCCGCTGCGAGAGCCGTCATGTGCTCCTCCGTACGGAGGGAGCGTTCGGTGTTTTCGTTGACCGTGATTAATCCTCGAGGGCCTGGCATCTTGAGCTTGAGATATGCGTAGTACGGCACCGCATTGAACTTTGCGAATGCGGTTCGTCCGAGCAGGGCGTGATAGCCACTGCGAAACGGGACTATATCGAAGATTAACTCTTCGCTTCGGAAATTGTCCGGGGATCCGAAGACCACGTCAAGTGTTACTGAGCCTGTACAGTTGGCTTCTACACCTAGTATAACGCCTTTAAAGGTCGTTTTTGTGGGCTTAATCCTTGAGGGGTCTATGCCCATTTTCCGCACTGTATCCTGGTAAAGCAGGTTCAGGCTACTGCCGCCGTCCATGAGGACTCTTGTGAGATGAAATCCGTCGACGATTGGGTCGAGAACCAATGCGGCGAAGCCGCCATGACAGATGCTAGTGGGATGGTCCCTTCGTTCAAAAGTGATCGGGCAGGAGGACCATGGGTTGAACTTTGGGGCGACTGGCTCCATCGCGTATACGTCCCGTAGCGCACACTTCCGCTCCCTCTTGGGAATGTGGGTTGCGTATATCATGTTCACCGTCTGCACTTGTGGGGGAAAGCCCTTCTGTCCATTGTTGTTCGGCGGCCTGGGCTCCTCCTCGTCGTCGCTGTGCAGCCCCTTGTCTTTGTTTTCGGCTCTTAACTTGCCTGCCTGCTTGAACACCCAACAATCCCTGTTAGTGTGATTGGCTGGCCTTTCGGGGGTGCCATGTATCTGGCACAAGCGGTCGAGTATTCGGTCCAAACTGGATGGGCCCTGAGTATTCTTTTTGAATGGCTTTTTCCGCTGACCAGATTTATAGCCTCTGAATCCGGCATTGACTGTCGTGTCTTCATTGTTGTCGCTGTTAATGCGGCGTTTTTGCTTATTCCGACATGTCCTGCCACTTTTGTCCTTGGTATCCAAATTACCAGGGTTCTTTGATAAGTTGTTACTGCGAGCTAGCCAGCTGTCTTCTCCCGCGCAAAAGTGGGTCATGAGTGTTGTGAGGGCTGCCATAGATTTCGGCTTTTCCTGTCCCAGGTGCCGAGCAAGCCACTCGTCGCGGATGTTATGCTTGAAGGCTGCTAGGGCCTCTGCGTCCGGACAGTCGACTATCTGGTTTTTCTTTGTTAGGAACCGTGTCCAGAATTGCCTGGCCGATTCCTCTGGCTGCTGAATTATGTGGCTTAAGTCGTCGGCATCCGGTGGTCGCACGTAAGTGCCCTGGAAGTTGTCGAGGAATGCGGCTTCCAGGTCCTCCCAAGAACCGATTGAGTCTGCTGGCAGGCTGTTAAGCCAATGCCGGGCCGGTCCTTTAAGTTTGAGCGGGAGGTATTTGATGGCGTGTAGATCATCGCCGCGTGCCATGTGGATGTTAAGGAGATAATCCTCGATCCATACTGCCGGATTGGTTGTGCCATCGTATGATTCGATGTTTACGGGTTTGAAACCCTCTGGGATTTTATGATCCATTACTTCATCCGTGAAGCATAGCGGGTGTGCGGCGCCTCTGTACTGGGCTATATCACGACGCAGCTCAGAAGAGCTATGTCTGTTGTGTTCGGCCCGGCCGGATTTGTTCTATCCGGAGTTAAGATCATCGTCACGTGTCGTAGGGCGCCTACGCGATCCGTAGATCGATCTTGTTTGTCTTGCCTTATCCTCCAGTACGTCTCGCAGGTCTGGCGCATTTTCCCGTGCCTTAGTTGAGCGGCGTCGGGACATGGCTTGGGTGGAGGGCCGAGAGGCCTCTCTGTCGCGGCCGCGAGGTGGCCGGTCTGTCATGTCGTGCGCTGCTGATGTAGGTGCTTCCTCCTCTAATCAGGGTAGCGGCCTGCGCTTTGGGTAACTCTTGGAGGGGCGTTCAAGTTCATACTCTTCGGCCGCAAGGACTTCAGTCCATCCGTCAGCTAGCCAATCTTGGTCAGCTCTAAGCTGTTGCTACTTTTTCTTGAGGCTGCTTGCCGTGGCAAAAAGCCTGCGTTTGAAACGCTCTTGTTCGGCGGGGTCTGATGGTACGACGAATTCGTCGTCATCGAGGCTTGCCTCGTCTTCGGAGGGAGGCATATAATTATCATCCTCGACCTCTCGGTCTGCCGCTCTCTCATGAGGGCTGGCTTCTCCATCTTCCTGTGTCGAATCTTGCTGGGGTGGGTGTTCTACGGTGCTATCCGGGGTACTATTCTCTCCTGTGCCGGAATCACCGTTTTTGCTTTGGCGGGATTTAGAGCGGCGCCGCTGACGCCGGCGCTTTGGCTGTTTCTTGGAGGTGTCATCCCCCGCTGTTCCATCGCCATCTCCATCTTTTGGAGTATCCACCATATATATGTCATATGACGAGGTGGCCTTCCAGCGCCCTACAGGTGCTGGTTCCTGTTCGTCTCCTACATTGTCGTCCATACCGTCGATGTCTTCGGAGCCGAAGTCAAGCATGTCGGTTAACTCGTTGACAGTGGCTACAAAGTGGGTGGTGGGTGGGCTTTGAACTTCTTCATCGTCCGTATCCCATCCTCGCTGACCGTAATCCGGCCAGGGCTCTCCTGATAAAGAGAGAGACTTGAGAGAATTCAGGATGTCACCCAAAGGCGAGTGCTGAAAGACGTCCGCGGCGGTGAACTCCATTATCGGCGCCCAATCGGATTCGATTGGCAGGGGCGCGGGGGGTTCGGAGTCCAGGGAGGAGTCCGGATCCTCGGAGTCACGGGTCATGCAGAGTGCGGGACTGGCGTTCGGCTCGATCGCCTTTGAGATCGCAGCCCCCGAGGTGACGTCCAACCGCTCATCCTCGATTGGCGCAATAGGCTCCGAGTTGGGGGTCGGAACCGGTGCGTGTGCGGCCTCCAGGACACTGTCCGGAGGCAGAGCTAGATCATGCCCCTTGAAAGAAATAAGTTATTATTTATTTCCTTATATATCATGATAAAAGTTTATTATTCATGCTAGAATTGTATTAACCGGAAACATAATACATGTGTGAATACATAGACAAACAGAGTGTCACTAGTATGCCTCTACTAGACTAGCTTGTTAATCAAAGATGGTTATGTTTCCTAACCATGGACAAAGAGTTGTCATTTGATTAACAGGATCACATCATTAGATGAATGATCTAATTGACATGACCCATTCCATTAGCTTAGCACCCGATTGTTTGGTATGTTGCTATTGCTTTCTTCATAACTTATACATGTTCCTATGACTATGAGATTATGCAACTCCCGTTTGCCGGAGGAACACTTTGTGTGCTACCAAACGTCACAACGTAACTGGGTGATTATAAAGGAGCTCTACATGTGTCTCCAAAGGTACATGTTGGGTTGGCGTATTTCGAGATTAGGATTTCTCACTCCGATTGTCGGAGAGGTATCTCTGGGCCCTCTCGGTAATGCACATCACTTAAGCCTTGCAAGCATTGCAACTAATGAGTTAGTTGCGGGATGATGTATTATAGAACGAGTAAAGAGACTTGCCAGTAACAAGATTGAACTAGGTATGGGATACCGACGATCGAATCTCGGGCAAGTAACATACCGATGACAAAAGGAACAACGTATGTTGTTATGCGATCTGATCGATAAAAGATCTTTGTAGAATATGTAGGAGCCAATATGAGCATCCAGGTTCCGCTATTGGTTATTGACCGGAGACGTGTCTCGGTCATGTCTACATTGTTCTCGAACCCGTAGGGTCCGCACACTTAAGGTTACGATGACAGTTATATTATGAGTTTATGCAGTTTTGATGTACCGAAGGTTGTTCGGAGTCCCGGATGTGATCACGGACATGAGGAGGAGTCTCGAAATGGTCGAGACATAAAGATTGATATATTGGAAGCCTATGTTTGGATATCAGAAGTGTTTCGGGTGAAATCGGGATTTTACCGGAGTACCGGGAGGTTATCGGAACCCCCTGGGAGGTATATGGGCCTTAGTGGGCCTTAGTGGAAGAGAGGAGAGGTGGCGAGAGATGGGCCACGCGCCCCTCCCCCCCCCCCCCCCCCGTGGTCCAAATTGGACAAGGAGAGGGGGCCGGCCCCCCTCCACGAATCCTATTCCAACTAGGAAAGGGGGGAGTCCTACTCCCAGAGGGAGTAGGACTCCTCCTGGCGCGCCTCTCCTGGCCGGCCGGCCCCCCTCCCTTGAACCTTTATATATGGAGGCAGGGGCACCCCTAGAGACACAAGTTGATCCACGTGATCATATTCTTAGCCGTGTGCAGTGCCCCCTTCCACCATAGTCCTCGATAATATTGTAGCGGTGCTTAGGCGAAGCCCTGCGACGGTAGTACATCAAGATCGTCACCACGCCGTCGTGCTGACAGAACTCTTCCCCGACACTTTGCTGGATCGGAGTCCGGGGATCGTCATCGAGCTGAACGTGTGCTAGAACTCGGAGGTGTCGTAGTTTCGGTGCTTGATCGGTCGGGCCGTGGAGACGTACGACTACATCAACCAAACGCTACCGTTGTCGATCTATAAAGGTACGTAGATCACACTCTCCCCTCTTGTTGCTATGCATCACCATGATCTTGCGTGTGCATAGGAAAATTTTGAAATTACTACGTTCCCCAACAGTGGCATCCGAGCCTAGGTTTTATGTGTTGATGTTATATGCACGAGTATAACACAAGTGAGTTGTGGGCGATATAAGTCATACTGCTTACCAGCATGTCATACTTTGGTTCGGCGGTATTGTTGGACGAAGCGGCCCGGACCGACATTACGCGTACGCTTACGCGAGACCGGTTCTCCCGACGTGCTTTGCACATAGGTGGCTTGCGGGAGACAGTTTCTCCAACTTTAGTTGAACCGAGTGTGGCTACGCCCGGTCCTTGAGAAGGTTAAAACAGCACCAACTTGACAAACTATCGTTGTGGTTTTGATGCGTAGGTAAGATTGGTTCTTGCTTAAAGCCCGTAGCAGCCACGTAAAACATGCAACAACAAAGTAGAGGATGTCTAACTTGTTTTTGCAGGGCATGTTGTGATGTGATATGGTCAAGACATGATGCTAAATTTTATTGTATGAGATGATCATGTTTTGTAACCGAGTTATCGGCAACTGGCAGGAGCCATATGGTTGTCGCTTTATTGTATGCAATGCAATCGCGATGTAATGCTTTACTTTATCACTAAGCGGTAGCGATTGTCGTGGAAGCATAAGTTTGGCGAGACGACAACGATACTACGATGGAGATCAAGGTGTCGCACCGGTGACGATGGTGATCACGACGGTGCTTCGAAGATGGAGATCACAAGCACAAGATGATGATGGCCATATCATATCACTTATATTGATTGCATGTGATGTTTATCTTTTATGCATCTTATCTTGCTTTGATTGACGGTAGCATTATAAGATGATCTCTCACTAAATTTCAAGATAAAAAGTGTTCTCCCTGAGTATGCACCGTTGCCAAAGTTCGTCGTGCCCAGACACCACGTGATGATCGGGTGTGATAAGCTCTACGTCCATCTACAACGGGTGCAAGCCTGTTTTGCACACGCAGAATACTCAGGTTAAACTTGACGAGCCTAGCATATGCAGATATGGCCCTGGAACACTGAGATCAAAAGATCGAGCGTGAATCATATAGTAGATATGATCAACATAACGATGTTCACCATTGAAAACTACTCCATTTCACGTGATGGTCGGTTATGTTTTAGTTGATTTGGATCACGTGATCACTTAGATGATTAGAGGGATGTCTATCTAAGTGGGAGTTCTTTATGTAATATGATTAATTGAACCTAAATTTATCATGAACTTAGTACCTGATAGTATCTTGCTTGTTTATGTATGATTGTAGATAAATGGCCCGTGCTGTTGTTCCATTGAATTTTAATCCGTTCCTTGAGAAAGCAAAGTTGAAAGATGATGGTAGCAATTACACGGACTGGGTCCGTAACTTGAGGATTATCCTCATTGCTGCACAGAAGAATTACGTCCTGGAAGCACCACTGGGTGCCAGGCCTGCTGCTGGAGCAACACCAGATGTTGTGAACGTCTGGCAGAGCAAAGCTGATGACTACTCGATAGTTTAGTGTGCCATGCTTTACGGCGTAGAATCGGGACTTCAACGACGTTTTGAATGTCATGGAGCATATGAGATGTTCCAGGAGTTGAAGTTAATATTTCAAGTAAATGCCCGGATTGAGAGATATGAAGTCTCCAATAAATTCTATAGCTGCAAGATGGAGGAGAACAGTTCTGTCAGTGAGCATATACTCAAAATGTCTGTGTATAATAATCACTTGATTCAGATGGGAGTTAATCTTCCAGATGATTGTGTCATTGACAGAATTCTCCAATCACTGCCACCAAGCTACAAGAGCTTTGTAATGAACTATAATATGCAAGGGATGAATAAGACTATTCCCGAGCTCTTTGCAATGCTGAAAGCTGCGGAGGTAGAAATCAAGAAGGAGCATCAAGTGTTGATGGTCAACAAGACCACTAGTTTCAAGAAAAAGGGCAAAGGGAAGAAGAAGGGGAACTTCAAAAAGAACAGCAAGCAAGTTGCTACTCAAGAGAAGAAACCCAAACCTGGACCTAAGCCTGAAACTGAGTGCTTCTACTGCAAGCATACTGGTCACTGGAAGCGGAACTGCCCCAAGTATTTGGCGGATAAGAAGGATGGCAAGGTGAACAAAGGTATATGTGATATACATGTTATTGATGTGTACCTTACTAGAGCTCGCAGTAGCACCTGGGTATTTGATACTGGATCTGTTGCTAATATTTGCAACTCGAAATAGGGACTACGGATTAAGCGAACACTGGCAAAGGACGAGGTGACGATGCGCGTGGGAAATGGTTCTAAAGTCGATGTGATCGCGGTCGGCATGCTACCTCTACATCTACCTTAGGGATTAATATTAGACCTAAATAATTGTTATTTGGTGCCAGCGTTGAGCATGAACATTATATCTGGATCTTGTTTAATGCGAGACGGTTATTCATTTAAATCAGAGAATAATGGTTGTTCTGTTTATATGAGTAATATCTTTTATGGTCATGCACCTTTGAAGAGTGGTCTATTTTTGATGAATCTCGATAGTAGTAACACACATATTCATAATGTTGAAGCCAAAAGATGCAGAGTTGATAATGATAGTGCAACTTATTTGTGGCACTGCCGTTTAGGTCATATCGGTGTAAAGCGCATGAAGAAACTCCATATCGATGGACTTTTGGAACCTCTTGATTATGAATCACTTGGTACTTGTGAACCGTGCCTTATGGGCAAGATGACTAAAACACCATTCTCCGGTACAATGGAGAGAGCAACAGATTTGTTAGAAATCATACATACAGATGTATGTGGTCCGATGAATGTTGAGGCTCATGGCGGATATTGTTATTTTCTCACCTTCACAGATGATTTAAGAAGATATGGGTATATCTACTTAATGAAGCATAAGTCTGAAACATTCGAAAAGTTCAAAGAATTTCAGAGTGAAGTTGAAAATCATCGTAACAAGAAAATAAAGTTTCTGCGATCTGATCGTCGAGGAGAATATTTGAGATACGAGTTTGGTCTACATCTGAAACAATGCGGAATAGTTTCGCAACTCACACCACACGGAACACCTCAGCGTAATGGTGTGTCCGAACGTCGTAATCGTACTTTACTTGATATGGTGCGATCTATGATGTCTCTTACAAATTTACCGCTATCATTTTGGGGTTATGCTTTAGAGACGGCTGCATCCACGTTAAATAGGGCACCATCAAAATCCGTTGAGATGACACCTTATGAACTATGGTTTGGCAAGAAACAAAAGTTGTCGTTTCTTAAAGTTTGGGGCTGCGATGCTTATGTGAAAAAGCTTCAACCTGATAAGCTCGAACCCAAATCGGAGAAATGTGTCTTCATAGGATACCCAAAGGAGACTGTTGGGTACACCTTCTATCACAGATCCAAAGGCAAGACATTCGTTGCTAAGAATGGATCCTTTCTAGAGAAGGAGTTTCTCTCGAAAGAAGTGAGTGGGAGGAAAGTAGAACTTGATGAGGTAACTGTACCTGCTCCCTTATTGGAAAGTAGTGCATCACAGAAAACTATTTCTGTGACACCTACACCAATTAGTGAGGAAGCTAATGATAATGATCATGAAACTTTAGAACAAGATACTACTGAACCTCGTAGATCAACCAGAGTGAGATCCGCACCAGAGTGGTACGGTAATCCTGTTCTGGAAGTCATGCTACTAGATCATGATGAACCTATGAACTATGAAGAAGCGATGGTGAGCCCAGATTCCGTAAAATGGCTTGAAGCCATGAAATCTGAGATGGGATCCATGTATGAGAACAAAGTATGGACTTTGGTTGACTTGCCCGATGATCGGCAAGCAATTGAGAATAAATGGATCTTCAAGAAGAAGAATGACGCTGACGGTAATATTACTGTCTACAAAGCTCGACTTGTCGCAAAAGGTTTTCAACAAGTTCAAGGGGTTGACTATGATGAGACCTTCTCACCCGTAGCAATGCTTAAGTCTGTCCGAATCATGTTAGCAATTGCCGCATTTTATGATTATGAAATTTGGCAGATGGATGTCAAAACTGCATTCCTGAATGGATTTCTGGAACAAGAGTTGTATATGATGCAACCGGAAGGTTTTGTCGATCCAAAGGGAGCTAACAAAGTGTGCAAGCTCCAGCGATCCATTTATGGACTGGTGCAAGCCTCTCGGAGTTGGAATAAACGCTTTGATAGTGTGATCAAAGCATTTGGTTTTATACAGACTTTTGGAGAAGCCTGTATTTACGAGAAAGTGAGTGGGAGCTCTATAGCATTTCTGATATTATATGTGGATGACATATTACTGATTGGAAATGATATAGAATGTCTGGATAGCATAAAGGGATATTTGAATAAGAGTTTTTCAATGAAAGACCTCGGTGAAGCTGCTTACATATTAGGCATAAAGATCTATAGAGATAGATCAAGACGCTTAATTGGACTTTCACAAAGCACATACCTTGACAAGATTTTGAAGAAGTTCAAAATGGATCAAGCAAAGAAAGGGTTCTTGCCTATGTTACAAGGTGTGAAGTTGAGTCAGACTCAATGCCCGACCACTGTAGAAGATAGAGAGAAATGAAAGATGTTCCCTATGCGTCAGCCATAGGCTCTATCATGTATGCAATGCTGTGTACCAGACCTGATGTGTGCCTTGCTATAAGTCTAGCAGGGAGGTACCAAAGTAATCCAGGAGTGGATCACTGGACAGCGGTCAAGAACATCCTGAAGTACCTGAAAAGGACTAAGGATATGTTTCTCGTATATGGAGGTGACAAAGAGCTCATCGTAAACGGTTACGTTGATGCAAGCTTTGACACTGATCCGGACGATTCTAAATCGCAAACCGGATACGTGTTTACATTAAACGGTGGAGCTGTCAGTTGGTGCAGTTCTAAACAGAGCGTCGTGGCGGGATCTACGTGTGAAGCGGAATACATAGCTGCTTCGGAAGCAGCGAATGAAGGAGTCTGGATGAAGTATTCATATCCGATCTAGGTGTCATACCTAGTGCATCGGGTCCAATGAAAATCTTTTGTGACAATACTGGTGCAATTGCCTTGGCAAAGGTATCCAGATTTCACAAGAGAACCAAGCACATCAAGAGATGCTTTAATTCCATCCAGGATCTAGTCCATGTGGGAGACATAGAGATTTGCAAGATAATACGGATCTAAATGTAGCAGACCCGTTGACTAAGCCTCTTCCACGAGCAAAACATGATCAACACCAAGGCTCCATGGGTGTTAGAATCATTACTGTGTAATCTAGATTATTGACTCTAGTGCAAGTGGGAGACTGAAGGAAATATGCCCTAGAGGCAATAATAAAGTTATTATTTATTTCCTTATATATCATGATAAAAGTTTATTATTCATGCTAGAATTGTATTAACCAGAAACATAATACATGTGTGAATACATAGACAAACAGAGTGTCACTAGTATGCCTCTACTAGACTAGCTTGTTAATCAAAGATGGTTATGTTTCCTAACCATGGACAAAGAGTTGTCATTTGATTAACATGATCACATCATTAGATGAATGATCTGATTGACATGACCCATTCCATTAGCTTAGCACCCGATCGTTTAGTATGTTGCTATTGCTTTCTTCATAACTTATACATGTTCCTATGACTATGAGATTATGCAACTCCCATTTGCCGGAGAACACTTTGTGTGCTACCAAACATCACAACGTAACTGGGTGATTATAAAGGAGCTCTACAGGTGTCTCCAAAGGTACATGTTGGGTTGGCGTATTTCGAGATTAGGATTTGTCACTCCGATTGTCGGAGAGGTATCTCTGGGCCCTCTCGGTAATGCACATCACATAAGCCTTGCAAGCATTGCAACTAATGAGTTAGTTGTGAGATTATGTATTACGGAACGAGTAAAGAGACTTTCTGGTAACGAGATTGAACTAGGTATTGGATACCGACAATCGAATCTCGGGCAAGTAACATACCGATGACAAAGGGAACAATGTATGTTGTTATTCGGTCTAACCGATAAAAGATCTTCATAGAATATGTAGGAGCCAATATGAGCATCCAGGTTCCGCTATTGGTTATTGACCGGAGACGTGTCTCGGTCATGTCTACATTGTTCTCGAACCCGTAGGGTCCGCACGCTTAAGGTTACGATGACAGTTATATTATGAGTTTATGCATTTTGATGTACCGAAGGTTGTTCGGAGTCCCGGATGTGATCACGGACATGACGAGGAGTCTCGAAATGGTCGAGACATAAAGATTGATATATTGGAAGCCTATGTTTGGATATCGGAAGTGTTCCGGGTGAAATCGGGATTTTACCGGAGTAGCGGGATGTTACCGGAATCCCCTGGGAGGTATATGGGCCTTAGTGGAAGAGAGGAGAGGTGGCCAGAGATGGGCCGCGCGCCCCTCCCCCCCCTTGGTCCGAATTGGACAAGGAGAGGGGGCCGGCCCCCCTTCCTCCACTCTCTCCTCTTTCCCCCCCTCCACGAATCCTATTCCAACTAGGAAAGGGGGGGAGTCCTACTCCCAGAGGGAGTAGGACTCCTCCTGGCGCGCCTCTCCTGGCCGGCCGGCCCCCCTCCCTTGAACCTTTATATACGGAGGCAGGGGCACCCCTAGAGACACAAGTTGATCGACGTGATCATATTCTTAGCCGTGTGCGGTGCCCCCTTCCACCATAGTCCTCGATAATATTGTAGTTGTGCTTAGGAGAAGCCCTGCGATGGTAGTACATCAAGATCGTCACCACGCCGTCGTGCTGACGGAACTCTTCCCCGACACTTTGCTGGATCGGAGTCCGGGGATCGTCATCGAGCTGAACGTGTGCTAGAACTCGGAGGTGCCGTAGTTTCGGTGCTTGATCGGTCGGGCCGTGGAGACGTACGACTACATCAACCAAACGCTTCCGTTGTCAATCTATAAAGGTACGTAGATCACACTCTCCCCTCTCGTTGCTATGCATCACCATGATCTTGCGTGTGCGTAGGAAAATTTTGAAATTAATACGTTCCCCAACACCCCTCGAGATAGTGCGGCGCGCTTGGCCGTGGCTCGAAACCGTCGAAGATCAAGTCTCCGCGGATGTCAGCCGTGTAGTTTAAGCTTCCAAACCTGACTTGATGGCCTGGGGCGTAGCTTTCGATCTGCTCCAGGTGGTCAAGCGAATTGGCCCATAGTGCGAAGTCGCCGAAGACGAAGATCTGTCCGGGGAGAAAAGTCTCACCCTGGACCTCATCGTTGTTGATGATCAAAGGAGCTATCAGGCCTAAGGGCGACGACACAGAGGAACTCTCAATGAAAGCACCAATGTCGGTGTCAAAACAGGCGGATCTCGGGTAGGGGGTCCCGAACTGTGCATCAAGGCCGGATGGTAACAGGAGACAAGGGACACGATGTTTTTACCCAGGTTCGGGCCCTCTCGATGGAGGTAATACCCTACTCCTGCTTGATTGATATTGATGATATGGGTAGTACAAGAGTAGATCTACCACGAGATCAAGGAGGCTAAACCCTAGAAGCTAGCCTATGGTATGATTGTTGTATATGGAGTTGATGTCCTACGGACTACAACCCTCCGGTTTATATAGACATCGGATAGGGTTAGGGTTACACAGAGTCGATTACAATGGTAGGAGATCTTTAATATCCGCATCGCCAAGCTTGCCTTCCACGCCAAGGAAAGTCCCATCCGGACACGGGACGAAGTCTTCAATCTTGTATCTTCATAGTCCTGGAGTCCGACTGAAGGTATAGTCCGGCTACCCGAACACCCCCTAATCCAGGACTCCCTCAATGAGCACCGAAGAAAGGTATCGGTGGGGGCACTATTTTCTTCGAAGATGCTTCTTACACTTCGTCTATAATATAGCATAAGTTCCCTGAGCGCGCTTTGTCTGTTATAGCCTTATGGCCCGGTTGCCTGGTTATCGGAAACACTGTCGATATTCTCGACAGGTGGAGTACATAACACTTTTTGGTCCTTGAACGAAGAGGGAGAAGCTGACGGTCAGTTAAGACGCGTTTAAAGTTCGGTTGAACAAAGATATGATATAAGTACTTCGGTACATACAATCATTATACATAAAATCGTTTACCCAAGTCACTTGGGGGCTCTTAAAATTTATATGAGCTATTTTATAGTAAATGTGTTCTCTTCTTGGCCGTTGCAGAGTCTTTTTCTATCGCTCCTTTTTCGACATGAGTGTGTGGTCACTAGCCAGATAACCCATTTTCTCTCTAGTGACCGCTCGAGTTTAGTTTGCTAAACTGGTCTAACGAGAAGCACTCCGCATTCGGGATAGGAGGCTGCAGTCATAGGCTGACCCGCTTGAAGTCTTGAGATTGGATGTGTAATGTTAAAGCACGACAGAAGCACTCTTTTTTCTAAGACCAATTTTCGGATTGGCACCGAACACTTGATCTTGTTCGGACATCAAGTTTTTACTGATGTTTTTTTTTGGTTTTCCAAGCTTATGGCACTTTTAAACTATTTGTGTGTTTTCAGCACAAGTCTCGCAGTGTAATGTCGGACACCTTTATAGATTCGGCAAAAAACATTCTCGGATCTCACTATATATGCATTGGTTTCAAATTGTGTCTTCGGTCAATAGTTGGGTCGCCCGACTCCTGCGCTTGCCTCCTACGTTCCGCTTTGTTCGGCTAGGTGTGCAAAGGGAGAACCACTGCGATTGTGCTTCCAGCTCACATGGTTAAGCACCTCAGTGGAGAAAGCCGAAAACTGACTGTCACAATAAGCGTAAACTGTATAGCAATCCGATGACAGTGTTAAATGACGGGCCATTCATAACAATGGCCGAAGTGTTTACGGCTTGACATCGACTGTCGCCCAACACTACCGGGGGCTATTAACTGGCCTCCCAAACTAAATCCTCGATATTTTGCTCTTACATTAGAGCTAAGGTTGCATGATCATGCTTAGCATGACAACCCAAAGAAAGGAACAGATAGCGGGACCATTTTCTTTGGAAGACATTTCTTATGTTAAACAGTAATATAACATATCTCTCTGCGTACCTTTGTTTATAAAACCGTATGGCCAGATTGCCTTGTTTGTCGTAAATATTTGCCCTCATAAAGGCTTTATAAAGTAGGACAAACACTCCTCGGCTACTAGCCAACGAGGTGGAAGCTGATGGTCGGTCAACAAAGTTTTGTACAATGCGGATCCGAGCATTAATGACGTAAAGTACTTGGATACATAGAGTCATTACACATAATTTGTGATTTTACTATCGATATGGATCCTTAATTCGGCCTCCCATGCCCGCATTAAGGCTCGGGGGCTACTGGGCTTCGGGCTTATTATTTACAAATATTAAAGGGGCACATCGATCCCCTGATCTGGTGTTGCCACCCGACCAGTGTCTCGGGGGCTACTTCATTGCATGTTCAATGCAGAAAATTTTAAGTGCAATACAGTTTCCGAGGAGATTTTGATCCTCAGGTTGGTCGGCCGATCCCAACCTGAGTCTTGAGGACTGAGCACACCGCTTTTGTGTCCCGAAGTATTCTGCCGAGCTAGGACTTGATCCTCAGACCGATTTTGCAAATCAACCTGAGTCTCAGCGGCTACTGGGATCAGCGGTCTTATGCCATCCTTCATGTGCATCTCGGGTTTTAGACCGATACCCACCTTGAGGGCTACTGGCTATATATCTCTTCAGAGAATAAATTGCACCAATCAAAAATATTGACAAAAACCGGCCCACATTTGGGGTGGTGCACCACCTCGGAAGCAGTCCAGCATAAAGCTCGGGCGCTAGTGGTTGGCTCCATAGAGGGCATTTCCGGCGTTGGAGCTCGGATACAATCCGGCGTTGGAGCTCAGATAAATAGTTCGGTGTTGGAGCTCGGATACAGTCCGGCGTTGGAGCTCGGATACATAGTCCGACGTTAGAGCTCAGAATCGGTCCGGCGTTGGAGCTCGGATGCAAGAGGACGCTGCCGCCCGGGAACAACTTCAAACCCGAGGTGTGGCATAAAAATAACAAGGCATTGATAAAGGCCGGAAACTTAAAGGGGCTCCTCGGATACCCGACGTGTAAACTCGTCGAATGCGTTTCGGTGATCCTCAAGATCGAAGATGAGAAGATTTGTTGAACCAGTTTTCAAGACCGACGACCGAAGATGAAGAACAATTCGGAAGAATCGAGGAGCGTCCCTAACTTGAAGACCGGTTCAGGGGGCTACTAACGGTGTCCTGGACTAGGGGGTACTCACCACGTCATCTCCCGATCTGTTAGATTGGGCCGAGGACCCCCATGGCCGTATACTCATGGGCCAGTTTGGACAGCTGCCGCATACATGGAAGATTCCACAAGACTTGGTGATCAAGACAAGGACTCCTCCCCACCGGCGTATTCGGCTAGGACTCTTGTTATCCTAGGCCTCTGGTGCATTATATAAACCGAGGCCAGGCTAGTCGATGGAGAATATACAACATACAATCATATGTAGGCTAGCTTCTAGGGTTTAGCCTCTCTGATCTCGTGGTAGATCTACTCTTGTACTACCCATATCATAAATATTAATCAAGCAGGTCGTAGGGTTTTACCTCCATCAAGAGGGCCCGAACCTAGGTAAAACATCGTGTTCCCTGCCTCCTCTTACCATCTGCCTTAGACGCACAATTCGGGACCCCCTACCCGAGATCCACCGGTTTTGACACCGGCACCTATGCTGTCGTAGAAGTGTTCCATGACATTACCAAAATTATCATCACGGAAGTGCCCACTTCCATGACGATAAATCGCGCGTCACAGAAGTGCTTTCGTCAAGGGTGACCGACATGTGGCATCCACCGTAACGGAACACCGTTAAGCTATCGGGTCGGGTTTTGGATCCGATAACCCGTTAACAGCCCCGACCACTAGGGATTTTCCACGTGTAAAATCATCATTAGCTGGAGGAAACACGTGTCGGCTCATCGTCGGGACAGATGTCATCCACTCATTAGACAGAAGGCGCCTATGATACGTTGATACGTGGCACGGCCCAACAGAGGCCCATTCCTGTGAAAAGGCCGGCCCGTTTGACTTGGTCAAAAGGTGGCGGGCCAGCCCATGGAAAGCCTGTTGACGGCCTGTTCGCATATAGCCCATTTACAGCCCGCTAACCCAAGGCCCGTTACACCATATCCGAATTAGGCCCAGTAGCGTCATCTGGGCCATCCAATATGATTCCAGCCCGTTTTCACTTCTAGCCCATGTATGGCCCATGACGTCTTTCGGCCCATATGAGGCCCTATGTAACTCTTGGCCTATTAACGGCCCGTGGTGAAACTGGCCCGTAATGAATAGTGTATCACTTTACACCCATTAACGGCCCGTGGTGAAACTGTTGGAAATATGCCCTAGAGGCAATAATAAATTGATTATTATTATATTTCCTTGTTCGTGATAATCGTTTATTATCCATGCTAGAATTCTATTGATAGGAAACTCAGATACATGTGTGGATACATAGACAACACCATGTCCCTAGTAAGCCTCTAGTTGACTAGCTCGTTGATCAATAGATGGTCACGGTTTCCTGACCATGGACATTGGATGTCATTGATAACAGGATCACATCATTAGGAGAATGATGTGATGGACAAGACCCAATCCTAAGCCTAGCACAAAGATCGTGTAGTTCGTATGCTAAAGCTTTTCTAATGTCAAGTATCATTTCCTTAGACCATGAGATTGTGCAACTCCCGGATACCGTAGGAGTGCTTTGGGTGTGCCAAACGTCACAACGTAACTGGGTGGCTATAACAGTACACTATGGGTATCTCCGAAAGTGTCTGTTGGGTTGGCACGAATCGAGACTGGGATTTGTCACTCCGTGTGACGGAGAGGTATCTCTGGGACCACTCGGTAGGACATCATCATAATGTGCACAATGTGATCAAGGAGTTGATCACGGGATGATGTGTTACGGAACAAGTAAAGAGACTTGCTGGTAACGAGATTGAACAAGGTATCGGGATACCGACGATCGAATCTCGGGCAAGTATCGTACGGCTAGACAAAGGGAATTGTATACGGGATTGATTAAGTCCTTGACATCGTGGTTCATCCGATGAGATCATCGTGGAACATGTGGGAGCCAACATGGGTATCCAGATCCCGCTGTTGGTTATTGACCGGAGAGTCATCTCGGTCATGTCTGCATGTCTCCCGAACCCGTAGGGTCTACACACTTAAGGTTCGGTGACGCTAGGGTATAGAGATATTAGTATGCGGTAACCCGAAAGTTGTTCGGAGTCCTGGATGAGATCCCGGACGTCACGAGGAGTTCCGAAATGGTCCGGAGGTAAAGAATTATATATAGGAAGTGCTATTTCGGCCATCGGGACAAGTTTCGGGGTCACCGGTATTGTACCGGGACCACCGGAAGGGTCCCGGGGGTCCACCGGGTGGGGCCACCTGCCCCGGGGGGCCACATGGGCTGTAGGGGTGCACCTTGGCCTAAATGGGCCAAGGGCACCAGCCCCTAGAGGCCCATGCGCCAAAGGGACAAGAGGAGGGGAGAGTCCTAAAGGGGGAAGGCACCTCCGAGGTGCCTTGGGGAGGATGGACTCCTTCCCCCCTTGGCCGCACCCTTCCTTGGAGGAAGGGGCAAGGTTGCGCCCTCCCCCTCTCCCTTGGCCCTATATATAGTGGGGGGAAGGGAGGGCAACCATACCTAAGCCCTGGCGCCTCCCTCTCCCTCCCATGACACATCTCCCTCCTCCCACGGCGCTTGGCGAAGCCCTGTTGGAATCCCGCTACTTCCACCACCACGCCGTCGTGCTGTTGGATCTCCATTAACCTCTCCTCCCCCCTTGCTGGATCAAGAAGGAGGAGACGTCGCTGCTCCGTACGTGTGTTGAACGCGGAGGTGCCGTCCGTTCGGCGCTAGGATCATCGGTGATTTGGATCACGACGAGTACGACTCCATCAACCCCGTTCTCTTGAACGCTTCCGCGCGCGATCTACAAGGGTATGTAGATCCACTCCTCCCTCGTTGCTAGATGACTCCATAGATAGATCTTGGTGACACGTAGGAAATTTTTGAATTTATGCTACGTTCACCAACAGAAATTGGCCCGTAATGAACATTGTATCACTTTATACCCATTAACAGCTCGTTATTCCGTTGGGCCGTCTCTAGCCCATGTTATCTTTCGGCCTTCTCAGAGCCCATTTATTCTTGGGCTCATTTCCAGCATTCGTTTACTTACGACCCGTTACTGTCATTTTCTGCTTGTGGGCCAAATTCAGCCCGTGGTTACAGTCGGCCCGTTTGTGGTCCGTTAATACGTTGGGCCGTTTTCATAGCGTCATCAAATACGGCCTATTAACGATGGCCCATTATGGTCGGCGCATGAACGGATGATTCCAACTCTAGCCCGTTTATGGCCAGAATGCGGTCTGTTTGGCCCATCTTTGGCCAATCGATCATACGGCCCGTATAAGGCCCATTGATGATACGGCCCGTAGAAGGCCCATTGATGATACGGCCCGTAGAAGGCCCATTGTTTCTATGGCCCGTAGAAGGCCCACTGTTTCTACGGCCCATAGAAGGCCCACTGTTTATACGGCCCGTAGAAGGCCCACTATTTCTACGGCCCGTAGGAGGCCCAGTGTCACTACAGTAAATATTTGCCCATGGTTATTGTGGCCTAGTTTTAAAAATTAGGTTATTGTAGCCACTAGCAAACTGCAGAAAAAGAACTGCACTGACTACAAGCAAACAAATAAACAAGACAACAAGGAAATAAATAAGCAAGCAACTTACACTAGGCTATCACGGCTATTACACATATTACATCCACTGGGCATCAAAGTTCGCCACCAGTGCAAATATAGGGAACACAGCAGCATATAGACGCTGTAGCAAAACAAGTCCAAAACTGAAACCACTTCAGAAGAGCTCAAGAAACAATATCCTGGGTACCCATAATGCTGGCAAGATGCTTAGCAAGCTTATTAACTTTCTCTTGTTTGGCGCTTAAGTCCTCTAGCGCTTGCTGTTGCACCAGAAAGTATGCATCTGAATTCTGCAGGGACTTCCTCAGTCCTTCAGTTCCCTGTCGCATAACATCTAATCGATGTCTTTCAACTTTTAGTTGAGAGTCAAGAAGCCGAACTGATTCAGGCAATGAGTTCGAAGAGCTGGTGCCAGCAGTGGTAGCCAGTAACTCGAACACTACATCAAGACAGGACTTTGGGGTTGTCTTAGTGTCTTCAATATAGCTTTTATCAGCTTTCTTGGAGACCAACAGGGATGTCTCACTATCTTGAACCTTATCTGCATTACTTCCTTTACCATTGCATAACAGGGTACTCTTCTCCAATATTTTATCCGCGTTCTAAAAGAGAAACAAACAAACACATCTCAGGTTTACAATGTAGTATATGAAACTCATTTTGGTAAACCAGTTCAGTAGTAAGGTGGACAGGATAACAGCATGAAACAAACATATATATATATGTAGTATGGTCACTGTATGGTCTATATCATTCTAGTTTATGTTGCCAAATCAAGATAGATACAGTTCGAATCATGTCTATTTAAGACAAAGCAGCATAGACAGAATATAAGTGTGGGAAACTACACAACAATAACAACACTTGTAATGTGCATGGCATGAGAACATAACTGTTTATTCAATTGAAACTGAAATCAACATAGAGCAAGTTACAACAGCAAATAGCCAAACACGTTGAAGAAACAGGTTTAAAACATACATGTTGCGCCATTGGAGTTTCAATTGCATCCTTCAAATTTGAAATTAGTTGGTATTAGTAAATACAGTGATGCAAGAGCAAAGTAATATGAACCATAGCTACGGAACCTGACCTGAGAACAATTCTTCTTCTGCTTTAAGCGTTGACTTCGGGTTCGGAGTGGTGGTCCTCGTGATTTGGGCACTGCAGTTGCCTTACTAACTGCTCGTGTTTGGGTGCTCTATGGTGGAGACGGTGATGTGTCAATGGGAACTGGGTGTCTATCTGCTGGGGTTGGGGTTTGAAGGGGTGTAGTTGGTTCTCTGTCCAACTGGGTAGGGGTACAATATGCATGAGTGTGGGTTATGTGTGGTGGGGCTGGTTCTTGGGCAAGTACAACCGTGGTTCTATCTGCATCGACAGGTAGCACGATCTTTTCTGAAGACTGTGTTTTTACTCCCATAGATACTGCCATCACTCCCTCCAATTGAAATGGTTGATAAACAAGAAAAGTAATTGAATGTACAGACATTGCAAGATAGACAGGTGCAATGGATAGTAGGGAAGAAAACAGGGCATGAAATAATTCACATTTATGTTGTCTAAGCAAACAGAATAGCAGGACATAATTTCACATATATGATGGCTAATTAAACAGGATAGCATGACACAATTTCACATGTATGATGGCTAACTAAACAGGATAGAATGACATACTTCAAAATATGATGACTATGTAAACAGGATGACATGATATAACTATACGATGTGTCTGTTAAAGTGGTTGGCATGCCATAAATCACAAACATGCCGTCGATGGAAACATGATAGCATGATATAATTCATGGATAGAATGGCATAATTTAAATATGATGACTATGTAAATAGGATGAGATGATATAACTATATTATGTCTTTAGAAAATGGGTTGGCATGCCATAATTCAGATACATGCTGTCTATGTAAACATCATGGCATGACATAATTCAAATATATGATTTATATACTAAGGAAGTGAGCAGAGGGCAATCACATATATGATGTGGCAACTAAGGAGGTGGCATTCAATATTGTGTATATGAAGTAAAAACTAAGCATTGCAATACAGCATATGCATTATATGAGTAATATAACCCTGCCAAGTTTGAGCATACACCTTAGGGGGATAATAGGACTGGTCATCTGCCTCTGAATCCTCCTCTGAAGAGCTATCTGTAACCAGCAAGATATCTGCTTCAGCAGGTAGCATTGTCTGCTCTGAAGACCTTGTTTTCACTCCAGATTTCTCCATCACCAATTCAAATGGCTAATGCATAGGAAGAGCAGTTGAATATACAAACATTGTCGACAAATGCAATGAGAAATACAAAAATAGGACGGCATGATATAATTCACATATATGACGCTTGCCTAAACAGCATGGCATTGCATAATTCACATACATAATGCCTTGCAACAAGATAACATTGCATAATTCACATATATAATGTCTTGCAACAAGATGGCATTGCATAATTCACATATATGGTAATTAGACACTAAACAGGTGGCATTCACACAAAGCATGTCTAAACTAAGCAAATGACATAGCAATGCAAGATACCATACGCACGATATGAGCAACATAACCTGGCCAAGTTAGGGCATGCACCTCGGGGGAAAATATGACTGGTCATCTGTCTCTGAATCCTCCTCTGAGGAGCTATCGGTAACCAGCAAGACATACGCTTCAGATAGCATTGTCTGCTCTGAAGACCTTGTTTCCACTCCAGATTTTTCCATGACGGTGCCAAATGGCTAATGCACAGGAAGAGTAATTGAATGTACTAAAATTGTTGACAAATTTAACACGTAATAAAAAAATGATGGCATGATATAATTCACATATAAGATGACTGGCTAACCAGGGTGGCATTGCAAAATTCACATATATGATGCCTGGCTAGACAAGATGGCATTGCATGATTCACATATACGATAAAGAAACTAAACAGATGGCATTGACACAAAGCATGTCTAAACTAAGCAGATGACATCTTTAATGTATACAGTAAGCAATGCAAGGCACCATATGCATGATATTACCAACATCAGCATGCCAAGTTAGAGCGAAGACCTCATGGGGTAAATAGGAGTGGTATTCTCCTTCTGAATCCCCCTCAAAACAGTTATCTTCCTCTTGATTACGATCCGAAATGGGTGGAGGAGGATGCCTTTGCGCCCACCATGGAACGACGTCTGCATGAAATTTTATTGCCACGCAAGGCTCGTCTCTTTTGCTCTACATGATCAGTTCCATTGTGTACAATAACTGGCATGCATAGGAATAAAACATAGTGAGATTATGTAAGGAGTGCATGCACAAATCCAGAGTGATGGTAGCAAACTGTGGATAGACCCAAAACCAATAATAGCAGACAGATAATAGCTTTAGTTAAAAAATACAGATAATGGCTCCTTTAATGTTTGTTTGCACCCAACATGAAACTCATAGTAGACACCAGAGACTAACCAGATAGTAGACAGATAGTACTGATTGCTGCCCCAATATGTACCCCACAACCATTTAAAAACTCAAGTTTCAGCATTAGTTTGGACCTGACTCGGAGTCTAATAGGTGAACACGATGATAATGTAGCATGTCATCATATTAAGCGACGCATAACGTAAGCAGACACGGAAGAGTGTGACCTCTCTTGCGGACCCGTGTAGTCCTCAAGGTCATCTGCGCAGTTGATGATGGTAATGCAGTTGTTGTGGCTGCCAGCGGCGGGGAAGAAGATCTGAGGCGGCGAAAGACTGTCTGGAGAGCGGATCCCTGTTGTGGTGAACCCTTCCGTCGTTGGAGCAGCTGAGCTGGGGTGGAACACAGCGCCGATGGAGCAGGACAAACCACACAAGGTTTTCTTTGACACATATCTGTAATAGAAGTAATTGAGTAAGGGCTTGTTTGAATTTGAGGATTCTAACAATGCAGGGATAGGAAATAGACAGGATTAGGATAGGAATGCGCGTGCAAAATAGAGAATTTAAAAACACAGGATTTCTGCCAATCTGTGTGTTTGATTCACAACAATTGGAAGATCACAGGATGCAAAAAAGCATGGTGAGATTAAGTCAAACCACAAGAAAATGTACGGTTATAATGCTATTATGCTACTATCTCTTAGTCTTGTGCTTGATGAATAGAAATATGAAAAGGAGGAGAAGTGGAAATTAGAATTCCTACAGTTTTTCTTTCAAGGGGTCACTAAAGGAACAAATCCTACAGTTTTCCTTTGCTCCATTCCTTTGCACCAAATTCATGAAAAGTAGTACCATAGGAAACTTTTCAATTCCGATGTTTTTCATTCACTTTTCCTTTCAAGCACTGGCGATTCTAGTAAGCAGGCTTGAGCAAGGAAAATCCTACACTAAAAAATGTTTTTGTGCTACTTCTATTACTTTGGACCCAGGCCACTGCCATACTAGCTCAACTCCCAGGCCCATCGACAAATACACAGCTCAAACGCGCAGAGATAAATAATGATGGCGTTCAAGAGAGTCCATCACGGATAGCTAAGTTGCCTGGTACCTCACTGCTTGTCATATAGTAGGATAAAATAATCGTATTTCCCGTTACTACGAGTGCTGAGTGGACAATATATATAACATGTAGAGTAAAAAGAGATGCAACAAGTGTACAACCTCTTTGGCGAAGCCATGTCAATCTCAGTGTGATTGGGTTGGCCGGTGAGGATGCTTCGGCTGACTTGGCTGTCGGAGGAGGGGAAGAAGATCTTAGGCGTCTGGAGATGGAGCCCGAGGTACTGCTCCGCTGTGATGGAGGGTTTCGTCGTTGGAGCAGCTCCGGTGAGTTGTACGACGCCGAGGCTAAAGCAGGACAAGAGAGACAACAAACAACGTTAACCTGAGTGGAATTCTAATAGCATCTCCAATACATGACGTAAAATACATAACCACAAAGTGCTAGATGTAAAATACATCAGCCGCTCATCTCTGAACTTAACTGTTGAAACTGAATTTCACTGTCGAAACTGAACTTAACTGTTGAAACTGAACTTAACTATCGAAACTGAATTTTGCTGTCGAAACTAAATTTTGCTGTCGAAACTGAACGCACTAGCAAGGTGAGGCTACATGTCGGTCGACTGACTTTTTCATCTCTGGTCAGTCAATTTTGCAGCTGTTGGATACGAAATCAAGGGCCTGCGGTTCATCTTCAACCTCCACCCCCCTGAGTCGGCCAAACAGCAGCCCCCCGCCGCCCACAGCCCGCCGTGCGCCGCCCCGCCTACCCCGAAAACACTCCCTGCCACAGCCCCAGCCATCCCTCTAGCCCCCCCCCCGGTGCCGAGCTTTTTCTCCAGCGATCCCCACGCCACTGCCCCGCCTACGCCCCGCCACTGCCGGCGACCACCGCCCCATCCTGAACCCTAAGATAGATTGTGGGGTACCTCTCCGGCGAGCCCCCCTCCCCGCTGCAGCTGGTTCTTCCTTCACCCTGGCGGCATCGGAGTGAAGTGTAGCTAAATCGGAGTAGCATCGCAAGCAAGAGCAAGAGCGAGAGCAGAAGCACGAGCAAGAGCAATAGCAAGAGCAGACCAGGCAGGGGACCGAGAGAAAGAGCAGAGCAGTAGGGCGAGCAAGAGCTAAAGCAGCAGCAGGTCCTACTAATGTGGACGTCGCCGCTGAGGGAGCGACGCCGTGGAGGAAGTGGTCGGCGCCGGCGTCGTGGATGGAGTCGCGCCGTGTCAGCTTGGGACCGAGCGCCGACAGCACCGTGAGATCGAATCAAGAAGAAAATGCGGCGATTCGTGTACAACCTCTTTGGTGGCGGCAATTAGGCCACAGCTTCATATGAGGAAACGGTGATGATGATGCTCTTCCGGTGGTGCAGGTGAAGACGGCGGTGTGGGAATGGAGGTGGCGCGAAAGACGAGGGGAACGTCGGGGAAGCTCCTTGGAGGTGGAGGACGGGGTGGCTGAACCGACGGGATGATGAGATCAACGACAGATCCTCATCCGGTACAGTGGATGAGGGACGTCGAGGTGTTGCTGTGGACGACGTCGTCGGGGAAGAGGCTCCGGCTGGGTGGCGGACGGAGCAGGGTGTGGGGTTTCGTCGCGGGTTTTCACGGCCTCGATGTACGAATGGGTGGGCGGATGGGATGGCAGTGGGGAACCATGGCTTAGAGACACGCTTGTTCGAAATGTGGGGTAAGTTACGAAAGTACCCCCACCGATTTGAGGCGGTTCTTTCGGTTCAGGGGTACCATGGGCATTTCACGTGTCAGGATTTCACAAGAGGTGGGAGTTTTCCCGCGCGTTGTAATTTCAGAATAGCAAGGCGCGGGTTGAGATGGAGGGAGTTGTCGGAGCACAACGAGACAAAGATATATCTTAAATATTTCGGGCTAACAAGGCGTGGGTTGAAGAGGCGGGAGTTTCGCAGCACGATAGACAGAGACGCTAGCTAGAATTTTCGGCATAACAAGGCGCGGCTTGAAATTTTGGAAGAACAAGCTTAATGTGTACCCAAAAAGACAATTTGCACCTCAACACACACAACACACACACAAACACCATTTGGACTAGAGTAAGGTACACGTGCATTGCACGCATGAGATTTGGCAACCAAATTATGAATAAATACCACATTATAGCATGCAAGCTTTGAGTCATATATGCATGATGTACATGTTCGTTTAATTCTTATAGTTCATTTCATTCAAAATCATCTAGTTTTTATAAGAAAGCTAATCTATTTTAAGATTCTTGGAATTGTGCGTCGTAAGACATAAAGTAAAAACAAATAATGGCAAATCATGTAGAAAAACATTTGGGCAATTCTGATATGGAAGATTCTAGAACAAATAAGAAGTGCTTGTGTTTTGATGTTTGTGCATTATGCTTAAGTTCAACCATGGAGTCTTCTAGATTATACATGTGGCGAAATCTGGTGGAATCTAGATGATATCAAATGGCCAGTAGTGCTCAAATTTTCCATCTTTGGACCATCGGATTCGCCTCATCCAACGACCATCTTTCAAAGTTAAAGTTACCCGCACACAATAAAAAAATATAAAATATAATATATATATATAGGGGTATAGATGTAGATATGTGATGCAAAAGCCGCTCATCATCTCCAATTAGAATACTGTGTCCATGCACGGATGCGACGTGGCCAAATGATGTCTGCCATCGGTATCTCAAATTCAAATCAGTGTGACCTTGTTTAATGTGTATACATTACAACATGCTCGTTTCCAAACCACACCGCGCAGATCTCTGTTATATTCATGCATGCATGGGTTTCAAACATCAGGATCTCTTATTCAAATATTTGAATTCAACTTTACATTGATTGTGACCTCACCTATTCAGCTATTCTTTTACACTCATATAGTAGTCTTCTCTTTATAATTGTACCACTAACTTTATCTCGTGCATGCATGCACACACACTACCAGTCGGCATTATCCATCGCATGCATGCAATCTTTTTCTTCAGGTCGGTCTCCCATGAAGGCACACACCAACACACATCCCCCTCTCCATCATATCGGGCATTCTTTATCTCTCACGCATGCATGCGCAACGATCGATGTTCCTCTATGTATGTGTGTATATAGCTAGGTCTTTCATAGTTTTCCACACAAACCGATCAATTGATATATCCAGTGAGGTCTCACCCTCTTTCCCACGTCCACATCGATCAATCTATGCCTCTCTATATAGGATTAACATATATAGCTAATACACCCATATTAATTATGTATCCAACGTCCCCCTCTCATCATCCATGCCTTCCGCTTCATCTCTCAGACGCATGCACAATGGCGAAGACAGGGGGCAGTAAGGGCCTTTCCCCCTCCCCCCCTAACATCACTATATATCAAGGCTAATATGAATGTGATCATTAGACAATTGTTGCTAAAAATGATTTAAGTTCATGAATTGACCCTCCTCGTAAAGGATTAGCAATGCTTGGCCCCCTAGCTCATTTATTTTTCATGGCTCCGCCATTGCGCGCATCAGCGTACGTGTTTGCCCCCTCTCTCTAAATATCGATCTCGCACTTGTGCATTCCTTCATAGTCTCCCTCCACTCGGCCCCTCGCACCATCTTCTAGCCCCCCACCGGATTTTGCCACATGTACAATCTAGCAGACTCCATGGTTGAACTTAAGCATAATGCACAAACCTCAAAACAATAGTGGTACTCTTTTGTTCTATATTCTTTTGTATCATAACTGCCCAAACTTTTTTCTAGTTGAACTGCTATTATTTGTTTTTACTTTATGCTTTACAATGCACAATTCCATGAATCATAAAATAGATTAAGGGCTTCTTTGATTCAAAGGATTCTCAAAGGAATTTTGGAGGATTCTAATCATTTGGAATTTTTCCTATCTTGGTTGTTTGATTCGTAGGATTGTAAACCATAGGAACTTTTCCATATGATTCATTTGCACTAGATTTCAAAGGAAACATCCCATCCACTCAAACCTCTTTGAAAGAATTCTGTGTTTTTTCTATGCACAATCAAACACTCGTACAATCCTGTAGGATTCAAGATGACATTCCACTATAATCCCATGTTTTTCCTATTCCCGCGTTCTTAGCTTTTTTATAAAAACTAATTGATTTTGAATGAGATGAACTATAAGAATTAAACGAAGGGCTACATCAGGCATATATGACTCAGAGCTTACATGCTATAGTGTGGTATTTATTCATAATTTGGTTGCAAAATCTGATGCATGCAATGCACGTGTACCTTATTAGTACTTTGAGTATGTGCAAAACACGTAAATTAGAATACCAATGGCATGCTACACAGTGTCTCTCTTACAGTTCATGAAGCCACGTGGCACATGTGTAGGCGTTGTCGCGAACTCCATGCGTGGATTGATCACAGTGACATGTTGCTGGTTCCAGAAGAATGTACTCGTCCTCCCTGAGCCATACTGGCGGTACATGCACGAAGCAAAGATGTGCACGCACGCCATGCACGCACTCATTCCTCGCACGCACATGCGGGTACACGGGCGGACACAATTTTGTACCAAGATCCACCCCATGTGATAATTTGACGCGTGTAAAGTCATTCACTTCATTGATGGTCAATTAATACAGCGCATGCAAATTGAGTAGACGTGAGGGCGGAAGAAAGACATTATTACTCCACTTCGCGCATGCGAGTAGTTAAATCGTGGGTTGCTAGTAGTACTTCCATTGGTCTCCTTCGTATTTTGTGCCAATTTTTAACAGTAACATAATATTTATGCATTTGAGCAGTGTAGTACTTGAAATTTATGTTCCGCTAAACTCATCAGGAACCGTTTCGGGCCTCGAAACCAAAACCATCAATTAATCTTTACCTTGTTCCCATCACATTCGAAAGCCTGCTCACACCTACTAGTAGTACGTACCAAACCTAAATGTGTTCCCACTATGCAGGTATTAGTACTAGTGCTAGTACTTAGGTTATAAAAAGGGGAACTACCTAACCGAAAATCACTCTACCTTTCCTCCTCATAAGTGCTTCTTCTTCGTCCGTCGTTGCCATGGCCGGTGAGCAGAGCTCTAGGTCGAGAACTACTCGTAACAAGGGAGCGGCAACCAAGGCTGCGGAAAGAAAGAGAGGGCTTGCCACCACGCAGAGACCTCGAAAGATCTCTCACGGGCAGGTGATGGCTCCCAGGAGCGCCCTAGCCACGGAGGCGAACATGCCGAGCCGGCGGAGCTGCAGTCGTTATCCCTCGACGGCATGCCCGATTAGCTCAATAAGCAGAAGGAGTTCATCCAAGGCTTGATGGAGTTGCTGAAGGAGAGCCTCGACGACATGCCCACTGAGCTCAATCAGTAGGGGGAGTTGACCGCCGGCTTGGTGATGCTGCTGAAGAAGAGCATTGCCTCGGAGAAGAAGGCGACCGGCGAAATCCTACGACTTCGGAAGGACAATGTGAAGCTCTGCCACGAGATCGACCTGTTGAAGGAGAAGAACGCCGGCTGGAAAAACCTCCATGAGAATAGTAGTTCCTCGATGAAGATGCTGCAGGCCCTCGCCATGGAACAGAAGGAAGAGTTGGCAAAGCTCCGCATCAAGCACCTGGCTGCTGTCAAGGTACGTAATATGGCCGTGGAACAGATGATGAAGGCTCGCGTCGAGAAATGTCGCGTCATGGACACAATGATGAAGATGGCGGAGGAGACGCGCAAGGAGATGGAGGTCGTGGAGGCGATGAAGAAGCAGTTACGACTCCCGGTGAATTAGATCATTTGGGGTGATAATCTTCCTTCTTCTTTTGCTCTTGTGTTTCATCTTTTGCTTCGGGTGTTTCACCGCACGTGGCACGTTCTCTGCGAGGCATGAATAGAACAATGTTTTTTGAGGGAATGAATAGAACAATGCTAACAATGAGATGACTAGCAAATTAGATCATTTTTTATCGCCATATGGCACTGGGCTGCCGTGTTTCGTGCTCCTCCGTCGCAGTACTACTCCAGTGGAAAACTTGAGTATACCACATGGTTCTTTGCTCCTCCTCGATCAGGTCCTCGGCGCATTTATACGAGCAGTCAAATCACAAGGCCCCGCCTTCCAGCAGTAATGAGCTGTCAAATCACAACGGCCCTCGCCTCTCGTGAAACCGACCAAGCTAGACTGCCCCGCCCTCTAGCCTTTTAAAAAATGTATACTTTTGTATAGCAGTAGTATCGATGGATTGCGCTATGGAGCAAAACTTGAAATTAAAAAAAGGTGGTACATATAGAGAGCGCTCGTCCAAATGATGCATATAGTACTATTAAAAAGGCTAGTCACAATAATGGTGCCCAACACAACCCACCCCTCAAATAAAACTAAGAGGGTGCTTGGATACATTTTAGTCCCATGACTAAAAGTAGTGGGACTAAAACATGCTAGCCTCACCCATGCTTGGATCCAAATACTAAAAAGGCTAAAATCAAGTTAATGAGCATTTATTATCCTCCAAACCCTCCAATCCAGAACTCGCCTGTGTTAAAGGAGAGGAGTTAAATGAGTAGAGAGAGGACTAATCCACATTTTAGTAGGGGTACCCCTGACTAAAAAAATTTAGTCTCAAGACTAGTTTTAGCCCCTCTTTAGTCAGGGGTGCTTGGAACTTTAGCCTCTTAAAGAGACTATTTTTAGTCAGACTAAAATAAGTCCCTTGGATCCAAGCACCCTCTAAGCATCCTGGAATTCTTTGACAAAACTAAGCACCCTGAAATTCTTTCACAACTAAATTGTTGGCTATATGATGTTGGCCATATATATTGTATGTATATAATGTGAAGAAACGAGTGGTAGTACTATACCAACTAAAAGATGAAATGTAAGAAATACTAGTATGTACATACTAAAGAGTTAAAGTAACGAGAAGAAACATAACATAATTCTGCTGGGGGCTCAGCACAGCATACCCCTCAAATTAAATTAAGCGCACCTGAAATTAAACTTTGCAACTATTCCGGTAGACACTGCATTAGAACCACCATGAGCAACGACACTGCCACCTTACTCGGAGTCCTCGTCCACGTCCTCGACTTCGTCCTTGTCCCTCTTCCTCTTGGCCGATACTTCTTTGCTTGAACCGCACACTTGGTTGTTGCTCTTCATCCAACCCTTGTAGATATTGAAGCAAAGGTAGCCATCCATTGCAGCATAGTGGATGTGGTGTCGGGACCCCGATTCTAAGTCACACCGATCTAGCATGTAACACCTCATATCACTTTGCGGCCTCACGCACGGTATTCCCACGGGTGTCGCCTTACCATGGCCCGGGACCGTTTGCGCCTTTTGGCTCACGTATATGATAGTGTCGCTAGCATCCATATGACAGAGAACCCGGGCCGACATGACTACTCGTGAACCCAAAGTGGCACTAACTTACAGGGACAGGCATACATGAAACAACATCGAGCATGTCGGTCAGCAGCGTGTGCATCCGGGCTGTAGCAACTGGGCTAACAGGACTCCGGGAACCCAGGCTATAGCAGGCTAGGCAGGACTCCGGATGTCACCGCGTGACATTTCCCCGAAGGGACAGACACAGGAACGAAGTGAATCACATGCTGGCCAGTCTAAGTGTTCCAGAGCAGTAGTGCTGGGCTAGCAGGACTCCGGTGAACCGGGCTGTAGCAGACTACCATGGCTCAGTGGAAGCACTAGACTACATTTCCCCATAAGAGAGGCTACCAAGGATAAACAACTAGGTTGTCGGATCCCACACATAGCAATACACGTCATACGTACGCATAACATGCAAGTATGTGTTGTACAACATGGCATCACAACATAACTCAAACTCATATAGATAAAGGCCCAGAAGAGCCACATAGCATTAATACAAACAGAGGTCTCATGACCCATCATTCAGAGCATACAAGCAACGGAAGTATTACATGTCTGAGTACAGAAAACTACAAAAGAAAAAGGCCGAGAAGCCTGACTATCTACAAGTCCCTCCCAAGGGAACAAGATCGTAGCTGAGGTAACAAGCTACTCGTCGAAGTCCAAGCGGTACTACTAGTGAGACGAATGTCTCACCTGCAAAACATAAATAAAGCAAACGTGAGTACAAAGGTACTCAGCAAGACTTACATCAGATCCTATCATACATGCATTTGTATCAAGAAGGTAATGTGGGGTTTAGTTGCAGCAAGCCATCTTTGACTCAGTGGCTATCCTGTTCTACGACAACAAGAAACTTCTTTGAGGTGAGGCAGCGCACACGAGTCCACTAATCACCACATCAATATACTACTATGGATTCATCCCCGTCTCTCTACGAGAAGGCCATCCATAGCACTCACACTTGTCTTGAGCATTTTAGAGTATCCACTTTAAGTTGTCTATGTACCACATAAGCATCCAAGAAGTCCATAACCGAGGACACGGCTATTCGAATAGATCTTGATAACCCTGCAGGGGTGTACTTCTTCACACAAGCACTTATCACCATGTACACGTCATGTATCTCGGCAACCTTCAAGCGGAAGCCTGGCGAGGGTGTCGGCCACGACCTGACTAACCACACAAGACTCTAGTCCAGGTTTGTCGCCTATTCGGGTTCCATCTGTAAGGAGATCCGGCCGGGGTTTCGCTCACAGCCCCAAACGATGTGTACAGGGTTCCCGAGCCCACCATCCGGGTGCCACTCGGTACACCGGGCCACGTGTGCCTAGTCTGTCCCAAGTCCACCCTGCCGGGTGTCACTCGGTAGAAAAATAGCACTACCTACAAACACCAGAAACTAGTTGCAACTCCTAGACAGAGATCAAGTTGGCTAATAAGTCAAGAGAGGTCGAGTTACTGGAACCCAATGTGTGGTAGTATCTAGTCATTGGACAACATACAGAGAACTCAGTTCTTAGGGACGGTTCCAGTGAGACAACCCACCATGTACTCCTACATGGCCTCTCACCGCTACCTTTACCAAATCATGTTCACACACTTAACTCTCAACATCAGAACATAGCATTGTACTCCAATTCATTCCCAATGAATCAGACCTGACATACTCTAAGCAATAGCAGGCAATGCATGGTAGGAACACAACATGGCTCAATCAACTCCTACACATGCTAGTGGGTTTTAACTATTTACTGTGGCAATGACAGGTCATGCGGAGGAATGGGTTCAACTACCGTAGCATAAAGTAGTAGTTGAATCGTTGTTGTCCTAATGCAATAAATGAGAGCAGGTGTGAGAGAGCAGGGTTGTATTGGAATGAACAAGGGGGTTTGCTTGCCTGGTAGATCAACAGGGGGTCACTGCTCCTCAGACAGGTACTCTGGAGCACTCTCCGAAGCGGGACCTATCGAGAGGGAACGGTGTCAGAAATCAAACACAAGCATATGCAACAATATGATGCATGAACATGGCATGAGTATGTGATGTTGTTTGAGTTAATGCATCTAGCATTTATTTGCATGAAGTCCATTTGAACCAAAGTTTCAAATGCAACTCCAAAATAAGCCTTTATAAATGCCATTCATCTGTTTCCTCATATACAGCATGTATAAGTTGGTTTGTCATGCATGAAAATGGCACATATGGATAGATTGAATTTTTTTGATAATTTTTCGTATATAATTATTTCAATCTGAGCTATGGTTGAATTTATATGAATTTTTGAAGTTTAGCTAAATTTCTGGAATTTCCAAAATAGAAATAATCCAGAATTCATTTGTTCCGTCAGCACTGCGTCATGCCTGCGTCAGCAGGTCAACGGCGCTGACCAGGTCAAACCTGACGTGTGGGGTCCACACGTTAGTGTCACGGGTTAAACAGGGGGTTATTTCTAATTTAAATAAAAGATTAAGGCGCCAGGGCCCACTGCCAGTGTCACTAATGGGGGGGTTAGTCCTAAACTAATCTTGCCATGTCAGCGTCGTGGATTAAGCACCGGCGACCACATCTCGCGGCGGAGGCTCGCCGGAGTTGCTCGGGCTCGCGCTACAGGCGGCGGTTTGCGACGCGGTTGGCCTCTACGGCTAGCTGGAGCTCACGCGCACCTAATGGAGCAGGCATGGGGGCTACGGTGGCCTATGGTGGCGGCGGCAGCAAGCTTGGCGGCGGCTGGAGCTCGGGTGAGCTCGGGGTCGAGGCTACAATGGCCGTGGCGATGCGGGGTTAGCACCTATGGCTTCTACGCGGTGCGGCGAATACATTGGACGCATGCCCGGGACCAAATGGTCACCGGAGTGTCGCCGGCGTCGAGCTCGTGCGGCGGTGCGTCTCGGCTCCGGTGGAGGAGGCAGCTAGAGCTCAAAATCGGGCATGGAGTTAGGGGTAAATGAAGCAGGGGCTCACATGGAGTCGGTAGGGAGGCTCAGCAAGCTCGGGGAGGACCAGACGGCGGCGTAACAGCGATGGCGATCCGGCGGCCGTGCGCGGAGAAGACGGGTCGATGGCGAGGCAGCAGGGCGTCTGGCGGTGCGTGGCTCATCGGGGACAAAGAGGAGGTCGTAGCGAAGCTTGCAGACACGGAGAGAGGGCGAGGGGGAGGCGGTAGCTACGACGACGACGAACTGCAGCGACGGCAGCGCTTGGGCGCGGGAGAAAGAGCGAGGGGGAGAGACATAGGAAAGGGGATCGACTCAGGGAGAGAGTGAGAGAGGGTCAGGGGAGTACGCGGCGGCTCCAGGAGCCTCTCCCGCATCGGCGGAAGCAGGAGGTGGCCACGGCGTGTGGCCGTAGGCGCCGGGCACACGCCTCTCGTCCTCCTGGCGAGAGGAGGGGGGTGACTGGCAGAGGCCTGGTGGGCTGGGCCGGCCTGCTGGGCCGCACAGTGCCAAGCCGTAGGTAAGGTCCAGGTGAGCGTTTCTCTATTTTTGTTTTCTTTTCTATTTTTCTGATATTTGTTTGGTTTAATAAAAATACTAAACCATTTTATTTTTTATGCCAATTTTTGCAGGGGCTAGTGGTATTATTCCAGAGCTCCTCAACTATTGGCATAATTTTTGGACAATATTATATATATATATAACAATATATATCCAAAGAAAATAACTACTGCATTAATTCCAAATGCCCAAAATAAATACTTGTGAGCTCCTAAAAATGTTGGTTTGATTTTTTATCTCTTTCCAATATTTTTAGAGAGCAACATGAGCATTTTCTTGGACCTTTTTGGAGCAATTTTTTATTAGGGTCATTTCCAGAATGATTCTGAGGGTTTCACAAATCCCCATTTCAAATTTCAATGAAATTTAAACATGATGCAAACATGAAGGCTAGCCTAGGTCATACCAGAACTAGGGATGTGTCATGTAGTCTATATCTAGTACATTCCGCTGCCATGCATGATAATGAAACGTGTAATGAGGTTTCTCTAGTTTACCATATGAAGGATGAACCATGGCTCCTGCCAGGGTCAGCATTGAAGGCTGACGAGAGGACACTAGCCGATTCTTCTGGAGGTCGAAGGTGTTGCCTACAACGAGGCCTATCCGACGCAGGACTTCTTTGTCGTTACCAAAGTCTACAGTAACGAATTTCACTGTTTTGTCCTTGAGGAAGTTCTTAAAATCCTGGCACTCAACGTTGGCATGGCATATGTGGTATCCAAGCAAACGTTATGTACACAAACCTGGATCACGGCGGGCTTCTTCCTCTCTTCGCCCTTTAGATCCTTCTCTCGTCCCAGAACTATGGTGTACTCAACATCTAGCCCAGCGACCCACTCATCATCTGAGTTTTCGAACATGCGTCTGAAGCGAGAAAGGCATCCTTTCACCGTCGCGGAAGAACGGGTGTAGATGATGTCGAACTCATCGTCGGTGATGGTTCTAACCTTGTACTCACCGCCGATCGTGGAGATTTGGGACGCCATGGATTTGGGAGGAGGGTTAGGATTAGTGGAACTGTCGTAATGTGAATGGACAGGACGACTAGGAGCGAACCGCCGTAGTATTGAAGGACGTGTGGGGACGAGTAGAAGCGAAATGCCAGTGTGCGAACGGCAGGGTAGTGGCTCTCCATTCTCCCACGATACCGGCTTCCGAGAGCCCTTGGATCTGAGATAGAACGGTTGCATGGCGTGATTCTAGACCTATGGGTGAATATCCTATCCTAGAGGGTTATTCTGCAAATTTTCAGCAACTTAGCATGCGACCGTTTGATCTCAGATCCAAGGGCTGCCAGCAGCCCGTATCATGGTCATGCCTGCCACGACCGTCGCGTCGCTCGCGCGGTCGCGCCCTTAGAGATTTAACACGATGTGTTAGGCTATCTGATGTTGGCATGTCATACATAGTCATCACTTAGTCACTCATACTACAACAAGGTTGGCTATAAGTGTATTTTTTTACTCCTCTCTATCTCTTTCTTTGTACTCAAGGAAGAAACGATGCTAAGCGCGTGTATTTATTGCATTTGCCAAGGAGTGACCTCTTCCAATGAAATGGTGTTGCTAAGTTTGCTTCATTTAATTAGCTATAGACTCAAAATTGGCTTTTCACCTAGGTACACGCGCTTAGCACTGTTTCTTCCTTGGGTCACCAAACTAGTCTCTCTCTTCTTGATTAACTTGCCACATCAGACTTTATGCCTATGTGGCAAGCTTAAGCACCTGTAGGAGCAAGTAAAAGTAAGTACAATAGTGCGCTTTACATGGCATTTTTGCATATGTGGAGGAAAGAGAGGCAAGAAAAAAGTGGAGAAGTGGGCTCTCATGCAAGATCCAGCCTCTACTACATGGTGGAGCATTGGGAGAGGCACCTGTATGGAGGTGGTCAGGAATCTGGGAGACTCACGCCGGTCATAGCGCCGCAGTTAAAATGATAATGCCAAGTCAAATCACGGGGGCCCACCTGTCCAGCAGTAACTCGCCGTCAAATCACACAGCCCTACGTTTGCAGCAGCCTACTCCCTCGTCTTCTCGCGTCTCTATCGAACCGACTAGGCAGAACTGCCCCGCCACCTACCGCGCAGGAAAAGCCCCGCCCTTGACTTTTAAATAGTATACAGTATACTAATTTTGTATCCATGGATTGCGCCCACGCCATGGAGCAAAGCGTCTAGAAAATGGAGGAGAGATGGTGGTCTTGCAATAGAGAAGAAGGAGAGGCGAGACGGTGGTTGTGGAATGGAGATGATGGAGAGGAGAGGAGGTGGTTTTGCAATGGAGAAGAGGGAGAGGAGTGTGCGGCAGCGATTTAGGATTGGACGAGAGGTCCGGCGCGCTCTGACTGGATCAAAATAAAAATCAATTTACCCTTCAATCAAGAAAGCGACCCCACATTAACTAGTCTCCTTTTTATTCTGGGTCATAATTGACCATGATTTTCGCACATAAAATATATGTTATATGTTGTATACAAGGCCACGTAAAAATTACAATTTGCAACTATACAAGGCCACTAACATTAATCGAGGCAAAATTGATGGCGTTTGCCTCGTACTAGCACCCAAGGACATTAATATCCCTTGTGTGCATGCGGGAGTGAGAAGGTTAGCTTGCATTCCCAACATTAATCAACCAATGAGGAGTAAGAGGGTTGGCTTGTTGTGCTTGGGAGAGAAAAAACACATTAATTAACACGACAATCAAGGTGAGAAGCTAGCTTGCAACATTAACTTAAACATAGCATTGATTTTTACCTTGGTACCTATAATATGAGTTTGTGGCCTTGTATACAAAATCGAGGGAGTATAATTTGAAAGTACATTCAGATACGAACCAAACGATACAATTTTTGGTGACATGCATTCACATTTTGCTTGTCAAATACAGTACATGGTCAAACTTTGACCCAAAATACGCGAAACAACAAAAAATACTTCCAAGACCAGCGCCGCTCTTCCGCTCTTCTCCTCTTAAACCACCGCCGCTCCTCTCCTATTCCAATATAAATGCAGCACCGCTCCTCTCCTCTTCCATTTCAAAACCACCGCCCCTCCTCTCCTGTTCCAGTCCAAAACCAGCATCGCTCCTCTCCCGTTCTAATCCAAAACCAGCTCTGGTCCTCTCCTCTTCCATTCAAAAACCACCGCCGGCGAGTGAAGGTGCTGTGGAGAAGTAGATCGATGGAGGAGTACAACCGATACATGAGGATCGCAGACGGTGACCCTGTGAAGCTAGCTAGGATGTTGGAGATGCAGTCTTGGTTTGACAACAAGGACCAACTAGCGGCGACGGCGACATCCATGGCCAAATATCTGCAACAGAGCGAAAAGGCGGCGAAACTCCCGGAGCGAGTCACGCTGGAGTACATAGAGCTGCTCCTCAGGGCCATGGAGCAAGATTCACCGAATCCGATCGTGAGGGAGCAGTGGTGGGAGTATCGATCCTAGATGGAACATCCACCAGAGATTGAAGGGTCGAAGAGGAGAAAAGCAGTTGGCCCGACGATGCTTCCCCGCCATCGTGTACCTCGCCGTTCACATCATCTCACGGCGCGGCTGTCTGCCACCGAGGAATAGGAGGGGGCTGCCCCCCCCCCCAGCCCAATAGTCGGGCAGGTTGTGAATTGTCAGGAGGAGCTTAGGGTTGTCAGTATTTGCAGGTTGTGAATTGTGTTTTGTGTTGTGTATTTTGAGAGTACTTTTAGATATGAATGTCTTTTGAATTTCACATTTGCAGTATTGAGCATATAAAGTATTTTATGAATTCTAGAGATCTATTTTTAGTACTAAAAATGTAGTTTCATAGGAGTATAAAAGTGCACACAATGTGATTCCAGAGAAGAAACTGCAAGTTTCAGTTTCAGATAAGAAACTGCAAGTTCAGTTTCAGATAAGAAACTGCAACTTTTAGAGGCAGAGCATTTATATTAACACGGCCTTTTCAAACACGGTTAACATCATGTTGGAAGTTTTATTCATGGTCGAAAGTGAAACTACCAGCCAGTTAACATCATGCTGATCAACATTCATGCATAGCACATCTTCATATGATGCACAGTCAAAATGCCCACACAATGTCGAGTGCGCGAAACACAGAGAAAACGAGGGACGAAGTTTTGGCAAGTGTTGGACATGGTTTTGGGCTGCCCCGTCTAGGCTTTCATTTTTAACATGCGCAGCCCACGACCTCGGATGGGAGGTCCATAGGCTTGTTTGTATTTTCTTAGGGCCATCATGTATCGATCAGCCTATGGACCTCCCATCCGAGGTTTTATTTTTGGCAGCCCAATTTACGTATTTTTTTGAAGAAAACGTAGAGGTCTGTTCTATTTTTCTATATAAGAATAGGCACGCCAGGTCCAACTTATGTTTCCCTTCTAACTATATTATATATATTTAAATTATTTTATATGTTGACTGTTTAGTTCACATACTCCCTCCTTTTTGGTTTATAGGGCTTATCTCAAAATTTTAGTTTTTCCATTTTATAAGGCTCAATTTGGTTGTTTTCCATCACATGTTCAGATTCCAAGGTGCATTAAATCATTGCATGCAAGTATTAAGAGAAAATTGACCAATGCATGTACTTTATGCATGCATGCATTGCAATTTATGCATTGATAAACATAATGTTTTGAGGAAAACAAGTGCATTAATTAGGTGCTTTTGCAAACTACAAAAAGTATTCCACCATTCATCATCTACCTTGGTTGGTGAGATTTTTGAATTGAGCCCTATAAACCGAAAAGGAGGGAGTAATTGGCAAATAGATCTCGCCGCCACCCCCCGCCTCCTGACTCCGGGCGCGCCTGCCCCCCTCAGCAAGTCCGCTCGCGCGCCCCATGGAGTCGCCGGTCATATCCATGGGGGAATGGCTGGAAGACAGGCAGATGTACAAGATGCATCTCCCACATGTCTAAAAAGCCTTCACGCGGATGCTCCAGCCGCTCGACTCCGTCGTGCCGGCGGTGCTGCAGGAGACTCGAGGGATGAGATGGAGGGAGCAGGCGATGCGGATCCTCGACGACGCTCTCTCCTGGACCAGTGCACGCGCGAATGGAGGGAAGCAGTGGAGGAAGCTGCGAGGGAGGAAGCCAAGGAGGGACCGAATCCGTTCTCTCACTCGCGCAGGTATGCTCGGATGTGCAAGGATCATGTGGATTGGGAGCTATTGAATCTAGCCCTGCGGATCTACTTCGAAGGAGATTTCTCGGAGAAGCACAGGATGCCACACCCCAGTGAGACGCCGATTGCGTTCGTTCGATGGGCGAAAGGAGAAGTGAATTCAGGAGATCCACGACGTGCTGCGAGATGGGAATGCTTGACTGGACTCCTGCCCACCAGCACGCCACCAGAGCCGGAGCAGGTGGATCCCCTACCTTACCTCTCCCCCAAACCTACAGAAGATTGAAATTACGCTTGGAATCTACTTCAATTGAGCTGTTTGGTGGTTATTTCTGCTTCCTGAGAGACAACATCTGGCCGGAGGATGAGAAGGAACCAGGAACTCTGATGAATTTCCCCTATCACAATGGGGGGGAGCGCCGGTTGGGCAGTGGTACGGCCCACCTCCGCCCCAAATGGGGCACAATCTGGGAAGGCTCCTGTAATTGCCCAAGATCAATCTACTGGTGGTTCTGACTCTCAGATCAGTGGGAAATCTCAAGGCAAGAATCAGCAAAAGAAGAGATAGGACATCCAGAAAACTGCTCCTGCCCCTGCTTCGGGCCTTATGGCATACTCTGAGGTGATCTGCTACAACTGTGGGGAACCAGGGCATCGCAAAATGGTTACCCATAAAGTTGAGAATTGCCCTGTCAGAAGGAAAACCCACAGTTCTGCTAGATATGTTGGAAGTGCTTCTCCAGGATTATGTCCACCATTGACAAAATTTTCTATGACACAGAATTAGATAGTTTCTTTCCCCTTTCTAGTTGTAGAGCTCTGCCCAGATGTGGTAGTGACCACACTCCTTTGCTGTGAGACTCTGGTCTTAACCAAACTCCAAAGAGCAATAGTTTTAAATTTGAAAAGTGGTGGTTGCTTAGAGAAGATTTTACTAAGCTAGTCAGGAAAATTTGGAATGAGCCTACTGGGAGCAGCTGCCCCCTAGAAAATTGGCAGATCAAAATCAGGAGATTTAGAAGAACTACCAAAGGGTGGAACTCCAATGAGGAAGCTAATCTTAGAAGATACAAAAGGCTTCTCCTCCTTGAGTTTGACTCTCTAGATATTAAGGCAGAAACCACTGACCTCTCTGAGCTGAGACTAATAGATTAAAAAATTTCCATGGAGAGCTCAAGAAAATTTGGCTTCAAGAAGAAATCAAAGCCAAACAAAGGTCTAGAGATAGGAACATTAAGGAGGGTGATAGAAATACTGCTTACTTGCATGCAGTAGCTAACCAGAGGGGGAGGAAAACCCTCATTCACTCCCTTGATGGCCCTAATGGCCCTGTTACTGAGGTAGATGAGATGCTAAAAGTGGCTAGTGACTTCTACAAAGACATGTTTAAGAAAGAAAACCCTTCTGGGTTCTCTCTACAAAACAATTTTTTCTCTGCTTCTGAAAAAGTCTCTCTTGCTGAAAATGAGCTGCTAGAAGCCCCTTTTTCATAGACAGAGGTGAAGGAAGCCATTTTTAGCTCTTATCCTGATGGGGCTCCTGGTCCTGATGGGATTCCCTTCTTGTTTTACCAGCATTTTTGGGACTTGGTGAAAAATGATCTCTTAGATCTTTTCCAAGCCTTTCATAGAGGAGAGTTGGATCCAGCAACTTACTCATGGGGGTCTGTTGGGGTCAAGTTAAATAACTATGAAAGTGATTTTTTCCTTGCTGGTAAATACCTTAGGCAAGGTGACCCCATCTCCCCGCTTTTGTTTAATTTAGTAGTGGACGTTCTTACTAAAATGCTGAGCAAAGCTGCTGATCATAGTCTGATTGCAGGGCTCTGTCCTGAGGTCTGCCCTGGTGGCATCATCTGCCTTCAATATGCAGATGATACCATCCTTTTATTAGACAATGACTCCACACATGCTAGCAATCTAAAAATTGTTCTAACCTGGTTTGAACAAGTCTCGGGCATGAGAATCAACTACTCTAAAAGTGAACTCATCCCTATCAACATGGATGATCAGGAGTTAGCTGACTTCCTCTCTATTCTAGTCTGTAATAAAGGTAAATTCCCCATTAAGTACCTAGGTATCCCTCTCCACTATGATAAACTAAGGAGAGAGGATATCCAACCCTTCTGGATAAAATCATTAAAAGGATTGCTGGGTGGAGGGGCAAACTTCTCTCTTACAGAGGTAGATTGATCCTCATACAAGCTTGTTTGGCTAGCATTCCAGTGTATCTCCTCTCCTTCTTCAAGTTCCCTAAATGGGCAGTGAACCTCATCAATTCTTAGATGTCTCATTGCTTGTGGAATGATTTTGAGGGAAATAGGAAGCTACACCTTGCTAATTGGGCCCTAGTCTCTATGAAAAAAGATCTTGGAGGCCTAGGCATACCTAACCTCCAAGAAATTAACATCTGTCTTCTAGGGTCTTGGATTAAAAGATTCTATGAGGAAGACCTGAAACCCTGGAAGCTTCTTATTGCCCATAAATACCTAGGAAATAAACCTAATATTTTTGTCCCTTCCTCCAACCCTAAGACCTCTAGATTCTGGAAAGGATTAAAATCTATTATGCATGCTGTGAAATTTGGCTACAGATGGAACATAGGGGATGGGAGCAGAACTAGGTTCTGGGAAGATACTTGGTTTGGCACATCCCCTCTAGCAGTCTAATTTTGGCCTATTTACTCTGTCTGCAATGAGCTTAACAAAAGTGTCAATGAAGTTTGGGACGGTCAATGCCTAAAACTCTCTTTTAGAAGGAACTTTGGTGATAGTCTCATGGAACAATGGTTCCAGTTGGAGGAAATTGCCAAAAGCATTACCTTTACTACCGAGCCAGATGCCCTGATTTGGCAGCTGGACAATAAGGGGGAGTATTCCTCCAGCTCCTTCTATCATGTTATCAACTTTAGAGGGGTTCAACCCGTGTTTATCCATGTTGTCTGGAAATTGAGAGTTTCCCCTAAAATTCATGTGTTTCTTTGGCTTCTCTCCAAAAACAAATTGATGACTAGGGATAACCTTAGGAAGAGACACATCATCAAACCCCTTGATTGTGTTTACTGCTTGGAACAAGAGTCTTGTTCTCACCTATTTTTTGAATGTATAGTTGCTAAACATCTCTGGGCCCACAATGAGGAATATTTCTCTAGTCAGATTGGCTCATCCTTTGAATCTGTCGCCAGATTCTGGATTGCTACCAAAAAGTGCTCATTTTTAAACATTGTTAGCTCAGCTGTCCTTTGGTACCTCTGGAAATATAGAAATGCTATGATTTTCAGTAACACCTCCTGGATTTCCATTCCGCGGGTCTTGAGGTTGATCGGGAACATGGTGAGGAATTGGGCGATTCTCTCCTCCGGGTCGGACAAGGACAGGTTGACGAACTTCATGGAAACCCTAACAAGATCCCTCCAGAAACTGTTGGCGATCACTTGTGGCTGAACAAGGCTCGACCTTCTCCGGGGCTGGCCCGTGGGCTCGTCTCAAGATCTCTGATGAAGATGATGGGCACCTGGCGCCGAAAAAGAGGGACATCCACCATGCTACACCTTCCAGCCCGGTGTCTCCGCTTGCTTACTGGTCACCGCAGGCTGACACGGCCCCTCGGCTGAAGACCATGAAGGCTTCGCTGGACCCTCCTTGTGTCATTTGAGTGCTCTATCTGCTCTGCCTTTGGCATCGCTCGGGTGATTTGTGTTATTCAGAGAACTTGTTCATCCACCCCCCCTAGTTTGTAGCTTTTCTACATTTGCTTTCGAACTGCTCTTTGAGCTGCTGTATCAGAATATGTTGTGGTTTCGTTCTCAGCAATGGAACCGGGGAGATGCTCCCTGTTTTTCTAAAAAATATATTTTATATGTTATTTTATATTATTTTTATTGTCATTATATATTTAACACATACTTACATATGTAAGAAAAATATATCCCACATCTTATTAACTTATAAAAATAATTTCTTAACAAATAAAATCCTGGATTGTTTTGGCACGAAAATCCTAGTGATTGTGTACAAAAGCTTGGTAAGATTTAAGGACGAATGTAATAATATCACTTATTATTTAAATATATTTATAACAAAATGCTCAGCCCCCTTTTATTTTTTGATAACATTGTTGGCCCAACCCAACATTATAATTAGAATCAGCCCAGCAAAATCGTGTATTTCGAGAAAGTGCAAATGTCATGTAATTTTTTAGGAAATAAAATAAACGGGCCGCATGGACGCTACATTATTTGTTCACCCAGCCCAGCTAATGGCTATAATTCAAAAAAAAGATCAAATTGACTGTACATTCTACCGTGCAAAAAAAAGAATGTAAATTCTGAAAAAATGGGTTGAATACGTGCCACATTTTGGAGGCTGAAATGTGGGCCAATAGGTCGAAGCCAATGCAAGTCGTTGTCAATTTAGTCAACAAATAATTCTGACATGTTAGCCGTTGGATTTACATCCAACGACCGGCATCCATTTTCAATCTCTCGTCTTCTTCCTCCAGCGCCGCTGGGACCACCTCCCACGTCCTGCTGCTAGCAGCTCTACTTAGCACGCTTCGCTATGAAGCGCTACTCCACCATTGGCCAAGCCACCCCTCCACACCTCCTGTTTTTCTCCACCGACTGCCGAACCACACCGCACTAGAACCAGTTAACCCTCGTACACCTGTCTGTCTGCGACTCTAATCCCGCGTCTTCCCATCTCCGGCTTGTTGCTGTCCGGGGCCTCACCGTCGTCCACCACATTGGATGCGCTCGGCGCGGCGTGGTCAACATGGTCAACGAACGACACCATCGGAAGTAGACTATGTGTGGAGAGGCTGACAGCTAGGTCCACGGCCGCACACAAGGAAATGCCTCCTTATTACGCACAAAATAATGATTCCTCCACCTGACATCTGGGACCCATCGGAAGGGCCTCTGTATTTCACGAAATAAAGTGCCCCCCGCTGACATGTCGGACCCACCAGCTATCTTCACACGCAAGGAAGTGCCTCCTTATTACGCACAAAAAATGAATATTCCCCCTGCCAGCTGGAACCCAGCATAGTGGGAGGCTGACTTGTGGGCCTACCAAGTTGACGGGGACGGAGGGCTTTGTCAACTTAGTCAATATGAACGATTCTAGCTCATGTTACCGTACGATGTTCATCCAACGGCCGTAGTGCTTCTTCAACCTCTGGTCTTCTTGCTCCAGCCGCCCAAACCAGCGCCGGTCGTGCCGCGTGCTCCTGCCTCCCGTGGCCGGCTGTGATGCCGCGGAGGCCTCACCGCCCCCTACTACTCCCACCACTGGCCATGCCATCCCTCTACTCACCCACACCCCCTATTATTCTGTGGCGACAGTAGCCTCACACCGCAGCCGAACCAGTGAACCATCATACTCGTCTTCGCGTGGGCATCCACTGTTGCGTCTTCCCCGGCTCCGAGTCGTCCCCTTCCTAGTCCTCGCCGTCGTCCACCTCCCTGGTGCTCTCAGCGCGGCGTGGTCAACGTGGTCAACGACTGACTTCCATCGGAAGAGTACTATACGTGGAGGGGCTGACAACTGGGTCCACAGCAGCCGCAAGGAAGGGTCTCCTTATTACGCGGAAAATAATTATTCCTCCACCTAACAGCGGGGACCCACCAGACGGGCCACCAGTATTTTGCAAAAAAATCGTTTCCCCCTGACTGCTGGGACCCACCGGACGGGCCACCGTATTTCACAAAAAAAAACGTACCCCCTGCTGTCAGCTCGGACCCACCGGAAGTGTCTCCTTATTACGCACAAAAAAATGAATACTCCCCCGGCTAGCTGGGACCCACCTTGCTGGGAGGCTGACTTGTGGGCCTACTAAGTTGACGGGGACGAAGGGCTTTGTCAACTTAGTCAATATGAACGATTCTAGCTCCAGTGACCATACGATGTCCATCCAACGGTCGTAGTGCTTCTTCAACCTCTGGTCTTCTTGCTTCATCCGCCCAAAGCAGCGCCGATCTTGCAGCATGCTCCTGCCTCCCGTGGCCGGCTGTGCTGCCGCAGAGGCCTCACCGCCCCCTATGATACGTCTCCAACGTATCTATAATTTTTGATTGCTCCATGCTATATTATCTACTGTTTTGGACTATATTGGGCTTTATTTTCCACTTTTATATTATTTTTGGGACTAACCTATTAACCGGAGGCCCAGCCCAGAATTGCTGTTTTCTGGCTATTTCAGTGTTTCGGATAAACGGAATATCAAACGGAGTCCAAACAGAATAAAATCTTCGGGAACATGATTTTCTCACCGAACGTGATCCAGAAGACTTGTACCATTCTCCAAGGAACAAAAGAGGCGGTCACGAGGGTGGGGGTGTCCTCCCCCCTAGGGCGCGCCCCCTGCCTCGTGGGCCCCTCGTTGCTCCTCTGGCATACTTCTTCCTCCTATATATACACATGTACCCCCAAACGATCAGAACAGGAACCAAAAACCTAATTCCACCGCCGCAACTTTCTGTATCCACGAGATCCCATCTTGGGGCCTGTTCCGGAGCTCCGCCGGAAGAGGGCCGTCATCACGGAGGGCTTCTACATCATCATAGCCTCTCCGATGAAGTGTGAGTAGTTTACCTCAGACCTTCGGGTCCATAGTTAGTAGCTAGATGGCTTCTTCTCTCTCTTTGAATCTCAATACAAAGTTCTCCCCCTCTCTTGTGGAGATATATTTGATGTAATCTTCTTTTTGCGGTGTGTTTGTTGAGACCGATGAATTGTGGGTTTATGATCAAGTCTATCTATGAACAATATTTGAATCTTGTCTGAATTCTTTTATGTATGATTGGTTATCTTTGCAAGTCTCTTCGAATTATCCGTTTGGTTTGGCCAACTAGATTGGTAGTTCTTGCCATGGGAGAAGTGCTTAGCTTTGGGTTCGATCTTGCGGTGTCCTTACCCAGTGACAGAAGGGGCGGCAAGGCACGTATTGTATCGTTGCCATCGAGGATAACAAGATGGGGTTTATTTCATATTGCATGAATTTATCTCTCTACATCATGTCATCTTGCTTAAGGCGTTACTCTGTTTTTAACTTAATACTCTAGATGCATGCTGGATAGTGGTCGATGAGTGGAGTAATAGTAGTAGATGCAAAATTGTTTCGATCTACTTGTCATGGACGTGATGCCTATATACATGATCATGCCTAGATATTCTCATAACTATGCTCAATTCTGTCAATTGCTCAACAGTAATTTGTTCACCCACCGTAGAATACTTATGCTCTTGAGAGAAGCCACTAGTGAAACCTATGGCCCCCGGGTCTATTCTCATCATATCAATCTCCATTACTTTAATCTTGCTTTGCTTTTTTACTTTGCCTTTACTTTTTACTTTGCATCTTTATACCAAAAATACCAAAAATATTATATCTATCAGATCTCACTCTCGTAAGTGACCGTGAAGGGCTTGACAACCCCTAATCGCGTTGGTTGCGAGTAGCTATCGCTTTGTGCAGGTACGAGGGACTTGAGCGTGGGCTCCAACTGGATTGATACCTTGGTTCTCAAAAACTGAGGGTAATACTTACGCTACTCTGCTGCATCATCCCTTCCTCTTCGGGGAAAACCAACGCAAGCTCAAGACTTAGCACCCTACTATTCCCACCACTGGCCAGGCCCTACGGCGACGGCAGCCTCACACCACAGCCGAACCAGTGAACCCTCGTAGTCCTCTCCGCGCGGGCTTCCACTACCGCGTCGTCCCCTTCCTAGGCCTCGCCGTCGTCCACCACCGTGGTGCTCTCTGCGCGGTGTGGTCAACGTGGTCAAGGAACGACTTCCATCGGAAGAGTACTGTACGTGGAGAGGCTGACAGCTGGGTCCACAGCCACAGCCCAGTTTTTTTGTGATTTTCCAAGTAAGTCGCTTTGTTAGGCATGTTGGGCTGCAAATCTTTCAAGACGAGGAGAGCTTTCATTCGGCTGGCCGAGAAAATGGCCCATCAGTAATGAGAAATGGGTTGTACATTTTTAAAACACATCAAACCGGCAATTAGTTTCAAATATCTTTTTTTCATTTCAAGATTTTAAATTACATTAATATTTATGCGTGGAGAATTTATTGGATTTTATATTGATATACATTTATTTTTAAAATCAGTTTGAATGTGAGTCGAAATTTCGGGATTAAAAACAGTTCGGACCGCACCGAAATATGCAAAATTTCGTATAATTTTTTAATTGTTGCCACAATATGGGCTGTAATGCTAACAAAAAGAATATGTGCTCCAAAAAAACCTTAAGAATTAGCAAATGGGCTGTAAATTATTGGAAATAATGGCAGATGGGTTGTATGCTATTTTCCACGGATTTGAGGCTTTCCTAAAAAAAGGTTGACGCACAAGCACTGACTGTTGGATGTCCATCCAACGGCCGTCGTGCTTCTTCAATCTCTGCTCTTCCTGCTCCAGCCGCTCAAACAAGCACCGGCGGGACCTCCTGCTCCCTCCTCCTTGCGGCCGGCTGTGCTGCCGCACAGGCCTCACCGCCCGACCGTACTCCCATCACTGGCCTAGCCATCCCTCTACTCACCCACACCTACTGTTATTCTCCGGCGACGGCAGATGAACTAGTAAACCCTCGTACAGTCATACTCCCCTCCGCATGGGAAACAACTGTCGAGTCTTCCCTGCCTCCGTGTAGTCCCCTTCCTAGGCCTCGCCGTCGTCCACCACCCTGGTTCTCTCGGCGCGGCGTGGTCAACGTGGTCAAGGAACGACTTCCATCAAACGTGGACTGTACATGGAGAGGCTGACAGTTGGGTCCACGGCCGCATCAAGGAAGTGCCTCCTTATTACGCGGAAAATAATGATTCCTCGACCTGACAGCTGGGACCCACCGGACGGGCCACTGTATTTCGCGAAAAAAACGTTTCCCCCTGACTGCTGGGACCCACCAGCTACATCTTCGCACGCAAGGAAGTGCGTCCGGGCAAAAAAACGATTCGCCCCCTGACTGCTGGGACTGACCAGCTACATCTTCGCAGGCAAGGAAGTGCCTGACAGTCGGGACCCACCTGGTCGAAGCGTATGTAGCATTGTCATTCTGGTCACGAACGTGTACGTACATACTGGTCGATGTAGAGGCGCGCACGTGTCGTAGTAGAGGCGCGCACGTGTCGTAGTAGAGGCACGCACGTAGCATTTACACGTACGTACAGCGGCTAGGGTGCAAGAAAGAAAATACGGCCACGTATGTGTACATACGGGCGGGGTCTCGTACGCCTACTCGCACATACGTACGGCCAGGGCTCGTGTACATGGCTGGGTCGGAACGGAGAAACAGCATCGTCGTCGTGTTCATGGGGAGGCAACGGAATGCGGCGTGTTCATGGGGAGGCAACGGAATGCGTCGTGTTCATGGGGAGGCAATGGAATGCGTCGTGTTCATCGGGAGGGCTTGGACGGAACAGGCGATGGAAACGAGGCCTGGCGTATCGTGGAACGGAGGAAACAGCCTTGTGTTCGACCGGCCACGTTCGAAATGGGATCCTGTTCATCAGGAGGGGTCTGGCATACCGCAAAACGGAGGAAATGGACCTCCTACGGTCAAAACGGGGGTCCTGTTGATCGGGAGGGGTGTGGCGTACTGCAAAACGGACAAAACGGACTTGTGTTGGAGCGCTACGGTCGAAACGTGGGTCCTGTTCATCGGGAGGGGTGTGGCGTACCGCAAAACGGGACTCCACGGGATACTGTTCATCTCCACCGTCGACCTCCTCCAGCCTCCACGGGCTCCTGTTCATCCAGCCTCCACGGGCTCCTGTTCATCCAACCTCCACCGCGCGTTAGTCCACCGGCTACTGTTCAACCACCCCTCCACCGTCTAGTGTTCATCCAACCCTCCACACCACGGGGTCATGTTCAACCACCCCTCCACGGGCACCCCTCCACCGTCTGCTGTTCATCCAGCCCTCCACACCACGGGGTCCTGTTCAACCACCCCTCCACCGTCTACTGTCATCCACCCCTCCACGGGCACCCCTCCACCGTCTACTGTTTATCCAGCCCTCCACCACACCACGGGGTCCTGTTCATCCAGAGGCAACGCCACCGCTCAATGTTCATCCAAACCCCACCCCACCCCCCCCCCCCCCGCAACGCTCACTGTTCATCCCATCGATCGGCTTCAGTTAGCAGCAGTAGCGAAGGAATTGCTCGATCGGGTTCAGTTAACAGCCATCGATCGATCGCTCGGGTTCAGTAACGTGTAACCTGCAGTGCAATCGCTCGGGTTCAGTTAGAGCCCAACGCCTCGCTCGGGTTCAGTTAGAGCCAACGCCTCGCACACACGCGCGTACGTGTACGAGAGAAACGTGCATCGCTCGGCCCCGGCCTCCCACCGTAACCGGGAACTCCCTGAAATTTTCCTCCCCCTCGCTTCTACCATGGTTTTTCCGTCATGGACGGCCCAAAGAATGTCATGCAGCTGCGTCTCCGACCCGCCCAGGACGAAAAGCCCATTTTCTGTCATGATTTTTTGTCATAGAAGCAGGAGCCCACCACATCTATGATGATACTGGGTTTTGTCACAATTATCATCATAGAAGTGTCATATGTATGACAGAAAAAATTTCATTCAGCCCAAAATGTCACGGATGTGTCTTTTTTTTGTAGTGATACTTGTGGGTTATCAAGACTATTTTCTGGCGCTGTTGCCGGGGAGCATAGCTCTATTCTTTGAGTCACTTGGGATTTATATCTGTTGATCACTATGAGGAACTTGAAAGATGAAAGGACCAAGATTTTTCCCTCAACTACGAGGGGAGGTAAGGAACTGCCATCTAGCTCTGCACTTGATTCACCTTCTGTTTTGAGTAAACTTGCAACACCTACTCCTACTATTTATTCTGATATGTCGCATGTTATTGATGATGCCACTTCTGCTTTGCATGATACTTATGATGAAACTACTTCTATGCTTACTAATACTGTGCCATTAGGTGAATTTCTTGATGAACAACTTGCTAGGGTTAGAGAGAATGAAATTATTGAAACTGATAATATTGATGAAAGTGATGATGAAGATTCTCCCCTAGATATGAATTGCTTGTTGTGCTTGAGGGTTATGTTATGGATGAAGAAACCGCTAGAGACTTTTTAGCTTGCAATGATAGATATGATCTTAAGAAACTGTTAGCTAAACTGAAAGAGAAGTCTTTGAATGCTAGAATGAAATATGACCCTGCTTTTGCTACTTCACCTATCTGTATTTCCAATAAGGATTATGATTTCTCTGTCGACCCTGAGTTAATTACTTTGGTTGAATCTGATCCTTTTTATGGATTTGAATCTGAAACTGTTGAGGCACATCTTATTAAATTAAATGATATAGCCACCCTGTTCACTAATGATGAGAAAACTCGCTATTACTTTATCCTTAAGTTGTTTATGTTCTCATTAAAGGGTGATGCTAAAACATGTGGTTTAATTCTCTTGATCCTGGTTGTGTGCGTAGTCTCCAGGATATGATTTATTACTTCTCGGCTAAATATTTCCCCGCTCATAAGAAACAAGATGCCTTAAGGGAAATATATAATTTTGTGCAAATTGAAGAAGAGAGTCTCCCACAAGCTTGGGGGAGGATTCTCTGATTACTTAATGCTTTGCCTGATCATCCTCTCAAGAAAAATAAAATACTTGATGTCTTTTATAATGGACTAACCGATGCTTCCAGAGACCACCTGGATAGTTGTGCTGGTTGTGTTTTTAGGGAAAGAACTGTTGATCAAGCCGAATTGCTAATGAATAATATGTTGAGTAATGAAAATGATTGGACACTTCCTGAACCAACTCCTAAGCCAACTCCGAAGAAAAGGGGTATTCTATTTCTCAGTCCTGAAGATATGCAAGAGGCAAAGAAATCTATGAAAGAAAAAGGTATTAAAGTTGAAGATGTTAAGAATTTACCACCTATTGAAGAAATACATGGTCTTGATAACCTGACACACGTAGTAAAGGTAAATTCTCTCTATAGATTTGATGAAGGTGGTATTCCTCGTAATAAGTCTGCTAGCCAATGCTTGGATGAGTTTGATAATTTTATTGTTAAACAAGAAAACTTCAATGCCTATGTTGGTAGACAATTGAAATGTAATGCTTATATGATTGAACACTTGCGTGATTATATGTCTAGAGTTAAAGGTGAACTTAAACTTATTAGTAAACATGCCTCTATGGTTACCACTCAAGTAGAACAAGTACTTAAAGCTCGGAATGATTTGCTCAATGAATTAGATAATAAGAAAAATGAAAATTTTGTTAGAGTTGTGACTAGAGGGGGTAAAATTACTCAGGAACCTTTGTATCATGAGGGCCGCCCAAAGAGAATTGAGCAAGATTCTCAAAGAACTAATGCTGATGCACCTAGTTCTTCTAAGAAGAAGAAAAAGAAAAATGATAGGACTATGCATGCTTCTAGTGAACCTGTTGTTGATACACCTGAGAATCCCAATGATATTTCTATTTCTGATGCTGAAACACAATCTGGTAATGAACATGAACCTAGTGATAATATTAATGATGATATTCATGTTGATGCTCAACCTACTAGGCCCATGAGGCCTAATAACTTCCCGGGGGAGGGGGTTCTGGTAACCCCCGGTACTCCGAAACTTATCTGAAATGACCCGAACCATTCCGATGTCCGAATGTAGCCTTCCAATATATGAATATTTATGTCTCGACCATTTGCAGACTCCTCATCATGTCCGTGATCACATCCGGGACTCCGAACAACCTTCGGTACATCAAATCACATAACTCATAATACATATCTTCATCGAACGTTAAGCATGCGGACCCTACGTGTTCGAGAACTATGTAGACATGACCGAGACACATCTCCAGTAAATAACCAATAGCGGAACCTGGATGCTCATATTGGTTCCTACATATTCTACGAAGATCTTTATCGGTCAAACCGCATAACAACATACGTTGTTCCCTTTGTCATCGGTATGTTACTTGCCCGAGATTCGATCGTCGATATCATCATACCTAGTTCAATCTCGTTACCGGCAAGTCTCTTTACTCGTTCAGTAATGCATTATCCCATGACTAACTCATTAGTCACATTGCTTGCAAGGCTCATAGTGATGTGCATTATCGAGAGGGCCCAGAGATACCTCTCTGATACACGGAGTGACAAATCCTAATCTCGATCTATGCCAACTCAAAAAACACCATCGGAGACACCTGTAGAGCATATTTATAATCACCGAGTTACGTTGTGATGTTTGATAGCACACAAGGTGTTCCTCCGGTATTCAGGAGTTGCATAATCTCATAGTCATAGGAACATGTATAAGTCATGAAGAAAGCAATAGCAATAAACTAAACGATCATAGTGCTAAGCTAACGGATGGGTCTTGTTGGGGATATTACTACTGGACGTAAACCGGCCAGGAATAGCCGGATTAACTTTATGAAGATTAGAAGCCCATGAAGATGTAAGAATGATGGCGCTTTATGAAGGCCCAAGGCCCAAAGGCAGGTTAAGGCCTATAGATGTAAACCGACCTTATTATGTAACTTGCATTGTAAGATAGGAAGAATAGAGACCGAACCGAACACGTTTATGATCCGGCTTCGGGACTCTGTAAACCGGCGGGCGTCAACCTATGTATAAAAAGGGACAACCCGGCAACGGTTCAGGGACAACAACTTGAGGGCCAGTCAAAGTGGATTCGCTCCCTGGTCATCAAAACCCTAGCAATACCAACCACAACTAGATGTAGGATTTTACCTTCATCGAAGGGGCCGAACTAGTATAAACTCCCCGTGTCCCCTTGTCTGGTTTAACCCCTTTAAGATAACCCGTTGCGATGGCTCCACGACTAAGTCCTTTCACAAGGACATATGCCATGACAAACCCACGACAGTTGGCGCCAACCATGGGGCTATCGCATGATGGTTTCGAGTTCTTAAAGGGTAGCTTTGATGGACTCAAGGGATACGCTGTGGGCCGTATGACGAAGAGTCGTCATGGCAAGCTCTACATCGACAACGCAGGATGGGGCCCCGATGCCGATTCAATCGAATACGGGTACCGGATCACCTTTGGTGGGATTCACATCTTCATCGGCAAGATTGGTGAACCGGGCCCTGAGCCAACACGTGCACCGACATCATCGAGACGGCTCAGTGTGCAAGCCCTTCCCCGGTTCAGCCCATGGCAAAGCATGTTTTCGTAGGTGTCATCCACGGAGCAGAATATGAGGACGGACCGGCATCTGATGGAGAAACAGTCGACTGCTCCGACGACAAGTCTTCTGGAGAGACCGAATTGCTTTGTCAGCTGCAGGATGGCCGGATTAGTGGGGGTTCCGAGGGCAACAGTATTCCGGACTCCCTTGATCTACCAAACCGGGCAGCTATCTTCATGGCCGGTACACAATCAGCGCCCCACTCATCGACCGCCGCAGCAATGCTCTCTGGTTCAGCAACAACCACACCAGCAGGGGGCTCTGCGCCATCTCCGGCTCAAGTTCTGTCTGACTTGTTCGATGCTTTGGCAACATTGATGGCCGCAGAGGTGGATGCAGCGGCCCGGGATCAACACAACACGGAGATCGCAAAGGTAAAGGATCAGATTACTCAGGCTAAAGTGGACCTAGCAGCAGAGAACGCTAGGATGGCTACTGAAAGTGCGTTATATTGACTAGAGGGGGGAATAGGCGATTTTTATGAAAGTCTTCAAAACGTGGAAGTTATGAAGACAAACAGTAGAGATAAGCCTATCACTATGCAGCGGAAGTTAGATTACACTAGGCAAGCCATGGTCAAGTTTTTCAATAGAGTGAAAGCACAATGACAAGTAGCTGCAGTGTAATAAGGATCAGGTAGGAAGAAGTTATGAAGCCAAACAAATCATACAGTTATGTTGTGAAGACAAAATGTATAGCAAGCATGCAATGGCTTCACAATGAGTAATAGTAAGTAAAAGGAAGTGAAGATGAAACCAGTGACTCGTTGAAGACAATGATGTGTTGGACCAGTTCCAGTTGCTGTGACAATTGTACGTCTGGTTGGAGCGGCTAGGTATTTAAACCCTAGGACACACAGTCCCGGACACCCAGTCCTGAACACGCAGCTCAGGACACCAAGTCCTCACCGTATTCTCCTTGAGCTAAGGTCACATAGTCCTCGCCCAATCACTCTGGTAAGTCTTCAAGGTAGACTCCCAAACCTTCACAGACTTCGTTCACTGGCAATCCACAATGTCTCTTGGATGCTCTGAATGCGACGCCTAACCGTCTAGAGGATGCACAGTCCTCAAGTGAAATAAGTCTTCAGATCACTCAAACAAGAAGACTTAAGTGATGCCCAATTTACTCTGGCTCTGGGTGGTTAGGGCTTTATCCTCGCAAGGAATTCTCTCTCTCAAAGGCTTCGACGTGGGTTGCTCTCAAACGACAAAAGCCGTGCACTGAAATCTGAGCAGCCAACCGTTTATGGTTGTAGGGGGTGGGCTATTTATAGCCACTTGGCAACCCGACCTGATTTGTCAGAAATGACCCTGGGTCACTAAGGAACTGACACGTGTCTCAATGGTCAGATTTCAAACTCTCATGGCAACTTTACTTGGGCTACAAGCAAAGCTAACTTGTCCGGCTCTAGACAAGATTCGCTCTCATTGTCTTCACTCGAAGACATAGGTTTTTGGTTTAGGCATCACTTTAGTCATTCTGACTGGTTCTCCTGGACCCCACTTAACAGTATGGTGGTTCCTATGACTCAACACAAAAGAAAAAGAACTACGAAAGATCTAAGTCTTCGAGCTCCATAGGCTTCATAACGTGTCTTCTTTTGTCATAGTCTTCAATGTGAATATCTTCATATACCACCTTTGACTTCAATGTCTTCATACATTTTTAGGGGTCATCTCTGGTAGTAAAACTGAATCAATGAGGGACTTCTACCTGTGTTATCCTGCAATTCTCACAAACACATTAGTCCCTCAACTAGGTTTGTCGTCAATACTCCAAAACCAACTAGGGGTGGCACTAGATGCACTTACAATCTCCCCCGTTTTTGTGATTGATGACAAACTAGTTGAAGTTTTCAACGGGGAATATAGTCTGTGAAATTGTAAAGGATAAGGGATTGTCTTCATAAGTTGCAAGGGCTCCCCCTGAAGATGTGCATACAAGTTAATTTGCTTTTGGAATGCAAATGCACATGGCAGGTTGTACTTGTGGAGATCCACTTCAGCTTATGATGACAATCCACTATGCATGTGAAGATATATGAAGATAATGACATGCATAATGGAAAATGGACGTCTGCAGAATGAGATAAGTGCGGAATTTATCGTCGCACATGGGGAATTTATCTTCGCAAAACAGGGTGGCAAACAAGTAGCAGACGACCATTTGGTTTAAGTGCTACAACTCATAAGAACCAAATGTAAAGCAAGAGTTGTAAGCACGAAGCAAAATATAACAAAACATAAAGCACCCGCCCATATGGACCCGCTTGAAGACTATCAACCCATATGCTTCTCCCCCTTTTGTCAGCAAGGACCAAAAAGGTTTGAAGACATAGAGTGTCTACTCGTTCCTAGGAGCAGCAGGGTCGTTGGAGGTGTTTGGCGGTGCAGAAGAGCTTGGAGGTGCTGAAGGCGGTGAGGTAGCATCGTCTTCTTCATCAATGATTCTGGCAGTGACTGTGGCAGCAGATGAAGAAAACTCAGAGTCTTCAAGTGATGGTGTGCTTCGCATCACAGCCCTTCTAGGAGGTGTGGTGTCAAACTTGAATCGCTCAGTGAAGCCATCCTCTTCAAGTTCAGCTTCAGTACATATCATTGATAGCCCTTTCCATGTGCGGCGACAGGTTTCATGGGCAACGAAAGCGTTCTTGGTGGCAAGATTTCGGATGCGATTGACATCCACCAAGAGGCTCTTCATCTGTCTCCTCAACCAGTCATGATGCCTATCCTGCTTTTGATGAAGGGCCACAAGAAGCTCTCGGTCATTGAGAACACGAGCGCGCTTCTTGGGTCTTGAAGCAGTTGCACTGTCAGTGGCTTCAGTTGAAGCAGGGTGTGGCGCACGTGTAGTGCCAGCCAAAGGATACACCCTGGAGATGGCTTCAACACCTTCATCGTTCTGAGTGAAGCTCTGGTGTTCTGCATTCTGAAGACTCAAAGGTTGCTTGGAAGGCTCAGGATATATAGCTTCAGCAGAGGTATCCACATCTGGCAAGAAGATCCGATGGTTGCGGGCTGAGGGCTGATATGAGATCGCAGAGTGAAGCTTGATCAGTCTCATTACCCAAGGAGCATAGAACTTCAAACCAAGTAGATCTGAGCCTGATGCAGCTAGTTGGCGTATGAAGAAGTCTTGTGCGTTGAAGCATTTGCCATGAAGGATACAAAACAGCAGTCTTCATTGCACCCTCGATCTTGGCATTTGGAGAGTGCCCTTTGATATGCCAGAGAGTCCGCCGGATAATGTGATAGATGGTTCTGGGCAGGTACTCAAAGTCTTCAATGAAGAACTCTGTTGGATAAGGAGCATCGTGGGGCAATGGCTTCATCATTGAGAGCATCTAACTCATATTTGGTTCAGGCCTCTGGAATATGCTCTCAAGAGCTTCAGTGTGTAGTGGACAGCCTTTCCTGAAGAATTCGCCAGGAGTGGGCAGGCCGGTGAGCTCAATGATATCAAATGCATTGGCTTTGTGATGGACATTGCCGGTCATCCACTCCAGGGCCCAAGTCTTCGGATCTCTGTTGTATCCTTTGATGTGGAGGGTGGCATAGAATTGCAGCAGAAGCTCTTCGTTCTAGTGCTCTTCATCAGTTACAAACTGCAGCAGACCCACTTGCTTGAAGCAATCCAATGCTTCCTCTAAACAGGGCAGACCGGCAATGGCTTCAACATCAAGGCGCTTGTGCGGGAAGATGCGACCTTGGTTGTATAGGATGCATGAATAGTAGCTGCGCTAAGGATAGCTCCAGAACCTATCTGATGAAATCCTTTCCCTTGAATAGGGGTTCTTGGAGCTGTTGAAGAACGTATTATCTACCTTGAAGCTGTTGATGTTAAAGGATCCAGGTGCTAATGCAGGACCTGGGAACCTCGGCAGCCGTGGGACTGGCTTCTGGACATGAGGCCTGTGCTCAACATGGTAATCAAATTGAGGACCTGCAGCAGACTCAGGAACAGAAGTGTCTGGATCAGTAGCTTCGTTGTCTTCTGAAGCTTTTGGTGGGGAGGGCTCCACATTGGCTTTAGTGTTGGTTGTGGCAGCCTCAATATTTTCAGCCTCCACTTGACTAGCTGGAGGGTCAGACTTAGGCACGTTCTCCTGGAGAACTGCTTCATGGTGTAGCGGGGAAGTAGGATCTTGTGGTACTTCTTCATTTTCTTCGGCTGATGCAGCCGGAATGTCTTCAGCATAGACTTGAGGCCTTGGACCTTTGTGAAGCCTGCGGAACGCAGACGACGCCAGTGGGGTTGGAGTGGGCTGGGCCTCAAAGTCTTCTTCCTCTTGAGGGCGATCCGCCCATGACGCATCTTGTGCAATTGGCGTCAGAGGACGACAATGCTGATGAGTTTGCTATGTTCATACTGAGGAAGGGTTGCATCATCTTGTACATTGTCCTGATGACCAATGTCTTCAGCAGCAATGGGGTCGGCTGCTGGTATGTCTTCAGCTTCAGGAGCCTCTGTGGAAGCAGGCTCATGAACTGTCAGTTGTCGTTCTGCGTCAGGATGGACGACAGAAAGGGGTTCAACCATCAAGGGCTCTGTGGGAGCAGCCCGAGCTTTCTTGATCTTTCGCTTTTTCTGAGTGGGGGCAGAAGGAGAGGCTTCAGTATGTTTCCGCTTCCTAGCTTCAGCCTCTGCAGTTCGCGTCTTCTTGAGCTCTGAAGCGGTTGACCGGCTCTTTGGCTTCGAGCTAGTCGTTGCAGTTGGGAAGACAATTGGAACTGCTTCTTGCCTTGGTGCATCTGGTTCAGCCATAGCAGGCTTCTTCTTCTTCTTTTTCGCGGCCATCCTGGGGTCGATGCCGGGACGCCCAAGTGCCTTGCGCTTCTCGGCCTCATTGTAGGCATGCGCACATCTGTCTGCAAGAGTCTTCATTCGCTCCCGCGAACCTTGAGCTTCTGCATGCTTCTTCAGAAAGTTTTCCTTTAGTTCCTGCAATATGATCTTGAAGCTCTTCACTTCTTGTACGCTGAGCTTGGCCATATGCTTCTTGAACTGAGCCTTTTCATGAGCAATTTTCTGCTTCAGTTCAACAATGCGCTGGGCAATTGCAAGTTCTGAGGCAATAGCGCCTTGGAAGGCGACGCTGAGGCCAACGGGCAGCTACAGATCTTCGAAGCTGATGTTTGGTGTGGCAAACCATTCGTCGATGAAGTTGTGGATGATGGCAACATCAAAGAGAGGCAAATTGTTGAAGATTTCAGCTTCTTCTTTGCTCTTGATGAGCTGCTCGAGAGCGTCATCTCCAAGATCTTCATCACTTGACAGATCAATGGCTTCGCTGCGCAGAATGTTAGCAGCTGTGAGCTCTTTGCCGGTGTGTGGCTGAGGCATCTTGGCCTTCTGGGGCTTGGAGACGCGGGATACGTCTTCAGACTGCACACTGTCTTCAGGAGGTGCAGTTGCCAATGGCTTCGCCCTTGAGATTTTTGGTGAAGGGGCCAGCTTTGAAGCTTTTGGCTTCTTCGACTGCTTTGGCTTCGGTACAGCAGGAGCTTCATCAGACTCAGAGTCAGTTGGAGGGTCATTCACGGCAGTCCCTTGGACTAAGATGCGGGTGATGAGACCCTCAAGGTTGGCATACGGACCGATGATATTGGGTTCTGCGTCGCGTGTGCCATCTGCCCTTGGTGCGGAGGGACCAGGGTTGAAGTCTAACCCAAATTTCTTCTTGTTCTGCTTCGCTGATTGTTGGGCAAACTGGAAGTTGCGCTTCAACTGATTGTCGTCATGACACCAGAGTAGTGACGACGGATGTGCATCATCAGGCTGTGGCCCACGAACCATGCATGGATAGAAGCTTTGGGCAATAGCTTCATCTCTGGACCTGGGTACAAGGTTCTTGTATAAGATGTCTCCCCACGGTCTTTTGATGGCACTTTTCTCAGCATACTCTTGGGTTGTGAAGTGGTATTTGAACCATTGTTCTGCCCAGTAGCGTCGAATCCATTGGATTCGGGTCTTGCGCTGCCCATAATTCTCTTCAGGATCTGTTTTATACATATCTGCCAGGTCTTCAGGCAGATCTTTGGAAGTTCCTCCACGTCGCTGTCTGCCCCCCTTCCTTGCTACTGCTTCTGAAACCATAAACTTTAACTTGAAAGGCTTCAAAACTTTCAAAGGTTTCAAAGGCTTTCTTTTGCTGGACCAACAGGAACTGGCTTCAGGAGAATTTATGTGATGCTGTAGGAATTCTGCAAATGAATGCAGACTATGAGAACCGAAGGATTCTCCCACGGACATGTACCTGTGACAGCATTAAGGTGCGAGGGAAGGGGAAGAGGTCATATGCATTCTCAAAAGGTTTTGAAGATTAATCAGTTTAGAAGACATTGACCTCATCGTGTGAAGACATTCACTCATAGATAAGAAGTTGGTTCCAGATTTGTACGAATCCACAGATCAGTACAAGTGAGGAATCTAACTACTTTGTGAAGCACAAGTGAATATACTAGGCATGTTATGAGATGCAGTTTGAGAGAGATCTAGCTTGTGTGAACATAAACTTCTTGTGGTAGAAAGTGACAGAACAAGAGGATCTATGGTGCTGTAAAAAGGTAGTTTTATTTACCACACTGAGAACTGCTAGACGAAGCGAGAGATGAGGCCGAGCAGTTCACTCGTCCGTGCCCTAACTTGGCGACGGAGGAGACCTACAGCGACGGCGGAGAGGACGATGTCCGCGGTCGGCGTGAAGACGGCGTCGGAGAGGTTGCGGCAGCGAAGCGCTCCATCGCCGGCGTCGTCGAGAGCTAGCGGTGGCGCTAGGGTTCGTGCGAGGGTGGAAGAAAGAGATAATGACCATGGTAAGTGTAAATTTATAGGCACAGGGGCGGCACTGCGCTATTACTCAAGTGCCCCTGGCGATTCGCATCTGAGGAACGCGTGGCCAATTTGCGGAAGTTTGGGGTTTGTTCCATGTCCCACGCACGCCTGGATTGTTGGGCGGTCGTTCCTACTTCTCCGCATTTTATGTGGAGGAATGAGCATTGAAAACGGACTTTATGGTTGTCTCTATATCTTCTGCTGACAAGGACGCAGTGAAGACATTTGACAGTTTCAATAGAATGCATATGACTTAGAGAGATAGAGTTTGAGATAGAAAGCATAGAGAAGTTTGGGGTCCGATCACATTCACTTAGTTCAAAGGATTCAACACGAAGACATAGCTATAAGTGAATGCTGTAGAGGACAGAACACTAGCATATATATATATATATATATATATATATATAGTCAACATAGTGAAGATAATCATGAAAATATGTTGAGTTCGAAGCCAAATCAAATGTGAAGACATTGCAAGGTAACGCCATGAGTGAAACACTTCAAAATGGAACGTTTGGTGGTGGCGTTACCCACCGTATAGGAAGTATTAGACCAGACACGGCGCACAATTATCGTGGCGCTCCGAAGTCAAATTCCACATTAATGTATTCACACTTAGAATGTATGTCTTCATTGATTGAAGATATAATTCACTTTGTGTGTTGCACATCTAAGTCATCAATATGCATAAGGGTTAGGATGTGTGCCTGATCACAGGACATTTGAGGATTCCAGGATATTTAGCTCACACCGTAACTTGCAAAACCTCTTCTCATCCAAGGGCTTGGTGAAGATATCGGCCAATTGCTCTTCAGTGTTGACGTGTATGATATCAATGTCTTCCTTCACAACATGATCTCTGAGAAAGTGATGACGAATTTCAATGTGCTTTGTCTTCGAGTGCTGAACTGGGTTGTTGGCAATCTTGATGGCGCTTTCGTTGTCGCAGTACAGTGGCACTTGCTTCAGATGAATGCCATAGTCCTTGAGTGTTTGCTTCATCCATAGAAGCTGAGCGCAGCAAGATCCAGCAGCAATGTATTCAGATTCAGCAGTGGAGAGAGATACACAGTTCTGCTTCTTTGAAGACCAACATACAAGTGATCGTCCCAGAAAGTGACATGTGCCTGATGTAGACTTGCGATCAACTTTGTCACCAGCATAGTCAGCATCCGAGAATCCAACCAAATCAAACTCTGAGCCCTTTGGATACCAAAATCCTAGAGTTGGGGTGTGAGCCAAATATCGAAGAATTCGCTTCACAGCTAAGTGATGTGACTCCTTTGGTGCCGCTTGAAATCGAGCACACATGCAAACACTAAGCATAATATCTGGCCTAGATGCACATAGATAAAGTAAAGAACCAATCATGGAGCGGTATACCTTTTGATCAAACTCTTTACCATTGTCGTCAGGACCCAGATGATGTTTGGTTGGCATTGGTGTTGTGAAGCCCTTGCAGTCTTGCATACCGAACTTCTTCAGGCAATCTTTGAGATACTTCTCTTGAGATATGAAAATGCCATTGCGTTGTTGTCGTATTTGAAGACCAAGGAAGAACTTCAGCTCCCCCATCATGGACATCTGATATTGCTCTTGCATCATATATCCAAACTCTTCACTGTACTTCTGATTTGTGCAGCCGAAGATAATGTCATCCACATATATTTGGCACACAAAAAGTTCACCATCATATGTCTTCGTGAAAAGAGTGGGATCTAGGGAACCAGGTATGAAGCCTTTGCTCTTCAGGAAGTATTTGAGTGTGTCATACTAGGCCCTAGGGGCTTGTTTGAGGCCATACAGTGCCTTGTTGAGCTTGTATACCATGTCAGGATGTTTTGGATTTTCAAAGCCAGGCGGTTGTGCAACATACACTTCTTCTTCAATCTTGCCATTGAGAAAGGCACTCTTCACATCCATTTGATATAGAAGTATGTTATGATGATTTGCATAGGCCAGCAGTATGCGTATGGCTTCAAGCCTAGCCATAGGAGCAAACGTTTCATCAAAGTCAATGCCTTCCACTTGAGTATATCCTTGAGCAACGAGACGAGCTTTGTTTCTGACAACTTGACCATGCTCATCTTGCTTGTTGCGGTATATCCATTTGGTGCCTATTATGTTGTGCTTCCGTGGATCAGGACGCTTAACCAGTTCCCATACATTATTCAGCTCAAACTGTTGAAGCTCTTCTTGCATAGCTTGAATCCATTCAGGTTCCATGAAGGCTTCTTCAACTTTCTTGGGTTCTGATATTGAGACGAATGCGAAGTGCCCACAGAAATTTGCTAGCTGAGTTGCCCTTGAACGAGTGAATGGACCAGGTGCATTGATGCTGTCAATTATTCTGTCAATCTGCACTTCATTGGCAACACGAGGATGTACAGGGCGAAGACTTTGCTCTTGCTGATCTGTGTTGTTGTTGGGAGGAATGTCTTTAGGCTGAGCATTGTCTTCATGTTGATCAGGTGCTGAGATGATAAGTTCTTCTTCAGGATGAGCTTCAGAAGGTATGATCTCTCCAGTTCCCATTAGCTTGATTGATTCACTAGCTGGAATTTCATCTAGCACATTTGGCAGTTGCTCTCTTTGTGAACCATTTGTCTCATCGAACCGCACATCCATTGTTTCAACCACTTTGTAATGAAAGAGATTGAAGACTCTGTAGGAGTGCGAATCCTTTCCATATCCAAGCATAAAACCCTCATGTGCTTTTGGTGCAAACTTTGAGATGTGGTGTGGGTCCTTGATCCAGCACTTTGCGCCAAATACTCTGAAATAACTGACATTTGGCTTCTTGCCAGTTAGGAGTTCATAAGATGTCTTGTTCAGAAGCTTGTGAAGATAAACACGATTGATTGTATGGCATGCAGTGTCAATGGCTTCAGTCCAGAATTTTCTTGGAGTCTTGTATTCATCTAGCATCGTTCTGGCCATCTCAATGAGTGTTCTGTTCTTGCGTTCGACGACGCCATTCTGCTGTGGCGTGTACCGAGCTGAGAATTCATGTGTGATGCCCAAGGTATCAAGATATGTATCAAGGCCAGTGTTCTTGAATTTAGTCCCATTGTCACTTCTGATGTGCTTTATCTTGGCGCCAAAATTGTTCATAGCACGATTGGCGAAGCGTCTGAAGACATCCTGCACTTCAGTCTTGTAAAGGATTATGTGCACCCAAGTATATCTAGAGTAATCATCAATAATGACGAAGCCATAGAGGCAAGCAGTAGTAGTAAAAGTTGAGTAATGAGTGGGACCGAAAAGATCCATGTGAAGCAGTTCGAAGGGTCGAGTAGTGGTCATGATTGTCTTTGAGGGATGTTTTGCCCTTGTCATCTTCCCTGCTTCACAGGCACCGCATAAGTGATCTTTCTTGAACTTGACGCCCTCGATGCCTATGACATGCTTCTTCTTCGCAAGGGTGTGGAGGTTCCTCATGCCAGCATGCCCAAGCCTCTGATGCCAAAGTCAGCATTCTGAAGCTTTTGCAAGAAGACATACTACAAGTTGTGGCCCTGCTGAGAAATCTACCACATACAGATCATCTTTTCGATACCCTTCAAACACTAGAGACTTGTCAGATTCCATTAGTACAAGACAACGATATTTTCCAAACATTACGATCATGTTCAAATCGCAGAGCATTGAGACAGACATTAAGTTGAAGCCAAGGGATTCAACAAGCATGACTTTATCAATGTGTTGATCCTTTGAGATTGCAACTTTACCTAGACCCAATACCTTACTTTTACCAGTGTCAGCAAATGTGATGTGGCTCTTGTCGGATGGACGTAAGGTTGAGTCCATAAGAAGGCTTCTTTTGCCAGTCATGTGATTTGTACATCCACTGTCAATAATCCATTCTGAAGACTTTGAAGACGCTGGTGTCGTACCCTACAGTGCAGTTAGGGGGATAGGATTCACGAAGAGAATTCTGAAGCAAAAACATTTGACGAACCAGTGGGTTATGAAAGCTTAGATCCAGATTAGGACTAATAGGGAGAGTAGCATGCGATTCAGGAACGAAGTACATAATGATGCCATTCGGGGATTTTATCTTGTGCCCTACAAGATTTTTAAGGTCCCCAGCAATAGCGTCAGAAGATTTTGGTTTTCTGCTGGAGACCTTTCCCTACAAAAGAGAGTTAAGCCTTCTTAACCACCCACATCTTCAAGGGTGGCTTAGAAGCAATAAGTCTAAGTGCAGCATCTGAGAATTTTGGCTTTGAAGCCTTAGCAAACAGTCTTGCAGGTGGACAATAGTACTCATAAGAATAAGCAGAATAATTTTTGGTCATATGAACATGACGGTTTGATGAACCGCTCTCATATTCATATGCCTGAGTATGGTTTCCCTGCAAAACATTTGTGTTAGTGTGACTCAGGTGAGTCCTCTATTTCTATGAAGCCTTTGGACCGTATGAAGCCTTTGGTCTGAGGTTTGTCTTCTTCAAGTGAGGTTTCATGAAGACATTCACAGGAAGATTTTCCAGACACTTTTTCGGAACCCAGATCTTCTTCATAGGCGGTCCATTCCTGCAGTTAGTACCAATGTACCTGGCAAACACTTCACCATTCTGATTCTTAAACAATATATAGTTTGCATCAAAGGATTCATCAATGATAATGGGGTTAGCACAAGTGAAGCCAGATAAATTGGATGGATCTGCTGAAGGTTCCTTTGCAGCAACCCACTTGGTTTTGGGGTACTGCTCAGGTTTCCAGTAAGAGCCATCTGCATTTATTTTCCTTACGAACCCAACACCCTCTTTCCTAGGGTTTCGGTTCAGAATCTGCTTCTTGAGGACATCACATAATGTCTGATGTCCTTTAAGACTTTTGTACATCCCTGTTTCAAGCAATGTCTTCAACCTAGCATTCTCATCAGCAATAGCAATGGTATCCTCAGCAGAGGGGTTAGTTACCACATCAACAGTTGAAGATACTGCAACAGCAGTAGCAGTGGAACATTCAGCAACAGAAGTAGCATTATCACGCTCAATGCATTTAAGACATGGTGGTTCAAATCCTTCCTGAGCGGAACTGATCTGTTCGGCGTGAAGTGACTCGTTTTCCTTTTGAAGATCTTCATGAGCCGCTCTCAATTTCTCAAGTTCTTGCTTCCTTTGAAGATAATCATAGGAAAGCTTTTCATGAGCTGTTGAGAGAGTATCAAGACGTTCTTCAAGTTCCTGATACTTATCGTGAAGATTTTTTATGTCTTCAATTAAGGATTCAGATCGAGTCATTTCAGCACCCAACAGATCATCACTTCTGTCTAACAGTTTTTGAATATGTTCCATGGCCTTTTGTTGTTCAGTTGCGATTTTAGCAAGTGTTTTGAAACTGGGTTTTGAATCACAATCAGAGTCATCATCACTGGATGTTTGATAGCGAGTAGTGCGTGTGTTTACCTTGGCACTGCGTGCCATGAAGCAGTAGGTAGGAGTGAAGTCGTCCTTGTCATCTGCATCGGTGTCGGTGATGAAGTTATTGTCTTCAGTGTTGAAGATGGACTTGGCGACGTATGTTGTAGCCAGACTTGCAATGCCAGAATCAGACTCCTCCTCAGACTCCACCTCTGCCTCCTCAGAAGCGGATTCCTCCTCAGAATCCATTTCCTTGCCAACAAACGCACGTGCCTTGCCAGATGAGCTCTTCTTGTGTGATGAAGACTTTGAGGAAGACTTAGAAGAAGACTTTGAGTATTTCTTCTTCTTCTTGTCGTCAGAGTCATATTCCTTGCTCTTCTTCTTCCTTCTGTTCTCAGTGTCCCACTGTGGACACTCAGAGATGAAGTGTCCAGTTTTCTTGCACTTGTGGCATGTTTTCTTCTTGTAGTCATGAGCAGAAGCTTCATCATTCCTTGAGCTTGATCGTGAAGACTTTCTGAAGCCTTTCTTCTTGGTGAACTTTTGGAACTTCTTCACAAGCATTGCAAGTTCCCTTCCAATGTCTTCAGGATCATTAGAACTGCTGTCAGATTCTTCTTCAGATGAGGAAACAGCTTTTGCCTTCAAGGCACGAGTTCGCCCATAGTTTGGACCGTAGATATCTCTTTTCTCAGAAAGCTGAAACTCATGTGTGTTGAGCCTCTCAAGTATGTCAGATGGATCGAGTGTCTTGAAATCAGGACGTTCTTGAATCATTAGGGCTAGGATATCAAACGAACTATCAAGTGATCTCAGCAGCGTTTTGACGACTTCGTGTTTGGTAATCTCAGTGGCGCCGAGGGCTTGAAGCTCATTTGTGATGTCAGTGAGTCTGTCAAATGTGTGCTGGACATTCTCATTGTCATTTCGCTTGAAGCGGTTGAAGAGATTGCGAAGGACGCTGATTCTTTGATCTCTCTGGGTTGAGATGCCTTCATTGACCTTGGAGAGCCAGTCCCAGACCAGCTTGGATGTCTTCAAAGCACTCACACGGCCATACTATCCTTTGTTCAGATGACCACAGATGATGTTCTTGGCAGTACAGTCCAGTTGAACGAATTTCTTGACATCAGCAGCAGTGACACCTTCTCCAGCCTTGGGAACGCCGTTCTCGACGACATACCATAGGTCGACGTCAATGGCTTCAAGATGCATACGCATCTTATTCTTCCAATAGGGATATTCAGTTCCATCGAAGACGGGGCACGCAGCGGAGACTTTGATTATCCCTGCAGTCGACATAGCTAAAACTCCAGGTGGTTAAACCGAATCACACAGAACAAGGGAGCACCTTGCTCTGATACCAATTGAAAGTGTGTTATATCGACTAGAGGGGGGGTGAATAGGCGATTTTTATGAAAGTCTTCAAAACGTGGAAGTTATGAAGACAAACAGTAGAGATAAGCCTATCACTATGCAGCGGAAGTTAGATTACACTAGGCAAGCCATGGTCAAGTTTTTCAATAGAGTGAAAGCACAATGACAAGTAGCTGCAGTGTAATAAGGATCAGGTAGGAAGAAGTTATGAAGCCAAACAAATCATACAGTTATGTTGTGAAGACAAAATGTATAGCAAGCATGTAATGGCTTCACAATGAGTAACAGTAAGTAAAAGGAAGTGAAGATGAAACCAGTGACTCGTTGAAGACAATGATGTGTTGGACCAGTTCCAGTTTCTGTGACAACTGTATGTCTGGTTGGAGCGGCTAGGTATTTAAACCCTAGGACACACAGTCCCGGACACCCAGTCCTGAACACGCAGCTCAGGACACCAAGTCCTCACCGTATTCTCCTTGAGCTAAGGTCACATAGTCCTCGCCCAATCACTCTGGTAAGTCTTCAAGGTAGACTCCCAAACCTTCACAAACTTCGTTCACTGGCAATCCACAATGTCTCTTGGATGCTCTGAACGCGATGCCTAACCGTCTGGAGGATGCACAATCCTCAAGTGAAACAAGTCTTCAGATCACTCAGACAAGAAGACTTAAGTGATGCCCAATTTACTCTAGCTCTGGGTGGTTAGGGCTTTATCCTCGCAAGAAATTCTCTCTCTCAAAGGCTTCGAGGTGGGTTGCTCTCAAACGACAAAAGCCGTGCACTGAAATCTGAGCAGCCAACCGTTTATGGTTGTAGGGGGTGGGCTATTTATAGCCACTTGGCAACCCGACCTGATTTGTCAGAAATGACCCTGGGTCACTAAGGAACTGACACGTGTCTCAACGGTCAGATTTCAAACTCCCATGGCAACTTTACTTGGGATACAAGCAAAGCTGACTTGTCCGGCTCTGGACAAGATTCGCTCTCATTGTCTTCACTCGAAGACATAGGTTTTTGGTTTAGGCATCACTTTAGTCATTCTGACTGGTTCTCCTGGACCCCACTTAACAGTACGGTGGTTCCTATGACTCAACACAAAAGAAAAAGAACTACGAAAGATCTAAGTCTTCGAGCTCCATAGGCTTCATAAAGTGTCTTCTTTTGTCATAGTCTTCATATACCACCTTTGACTTCAATGTCTTGATACATTTTTAGGGGTCATCTCTGGTAGTAAAACCGAATCAATGAGGGACTTCTACCTGTGTTATCCTGCAATTCTCACAAACACATTAGTCCCTCAACTAGGTTTGTCGTCAATACTCCAAAACCAACTAGGGGTGGCACTAGATGCACTTACAGCTACAGAACGGGCCGAGTTGGAAGCTCGGGCCTACCGGCTTAGGCTGGATCAGAATGCTTCAGAGGAAGTCATGAGAAGAAGATACCGATCGCATCTCCCGCCGAGTTATGAGCCAAGGAATCTCTTTAATATGCCAGGAGCAGGAACAAGTAACCAGCCAATAGTAAATCGGACGGAGGCGCCAGGGACAGGAGCGCCGGTTCAGCCGCGCACGACGGACCTGCCTCGTCAGAACAACACTATGCCACAGTATGTTCCAACACCTCCCGGGCATTACTCCAACCCGTTGGACAACATTGTGGCTGCTGCTTCACGATTGGCAGCCCTCCCAACCGACGACGAATCACCAGTTGCGATTGAGGTACGACGGGCCAGAGATCTCCTTCAAACAGCTCTAAACCAGCAGCAGGCATATTCGCACGGTCGTGAGAGGATTCATTCCACTCCCCGTCCAAGCCGGAGCTACAGCAGGCACGTTGAGGATGAACCGGCCATGTCAAGCAGTGCACGTCGCCGTAATTCCCCGCGAGGGCACAACCGGCAGGGGGGTGCTAATGCGCAGGATGTGGTGGATCATGGTCACGCACGTCGAGAGGCCGAGTTAGCAGCTCAGCACGGAGCCCGTCAACATACTCCGGTTCACCCTACCACTTCAGTAGAACCAGGTGTGGCATTCAGTTCCTTAGGGGTGCCGTGTCTCACCCCCGCTTTGCGTAATGTGAGATTGCCCAAGCACTTCAAAGGACCTCGTAAGGTACCCAATTACACCGCCGATCTGCAACCAGAGGCATGGGTTGAAAGCTACGAGATGGCAATGGAGATGTTAGATGTGGATGAGGCAGTATGTGCTAAATACTTTACCATGATGTTGGAAGGAATAGCTCGCACTTGGTTAAAAAGCTTACCAACTAACTCTGTGAGATCGTGGGCCGAATTGAAGCACCGATTTATCCAGAACTTCAAAGATACTTGTAAGCAACCCATGTCAATTGTGGATCTGGCCGCTTGTGTCCAAGAGGATGGGGAGTCCACGACCCATTGGGTAAAGCGGGTCTCAGCTATTCTGCATTCATCGGATCGTATCAATGCAGATACCGCAGTGCTAACGTTGGAGGGCAATTGTCGTTTTCTGCCACTCAAACAGAAGTTAGGAAGGCTCAAACGTCACTGCAATGATATGTCAACGCTTATGGCCGCTTTGGTTAAGTACGCCGATTCAGATAATAACAAAGACCCTGACTCAGAGGAGGACAAACCGGGGAAAGGGAACAAGAGCGGCAACACCAAGAGTCAGCAACATAATCCGGCAGGCCATGGGAACAATGGTAAACGCAAGGCCGACAACAGTCTAGACTTTGTGGCTAACACCAATGCTCATGAAAATGGTCAGCGTCGTAAGGGTAAGCAGCCCCAGAGGGGCGGAGGTTCAGGCCCCAATTTGGAGCGCCTGTTAAATCAACCATGTCCGAAGCATGGATCAAAGGAGAAGCTAGCATCACATCTTTGGAAGGATTGTTACATCATGCGGGATTTCAAGAATTCCAATATGTTTCAGTATGATAATGGCCCGCCCGGCGGTTCAGGAGGTGGTTTCCACGGGTCGGGTTACGGAGGCGACAGCTTCAGTTCAGGATTTCAGGGCAATCAAACCGGACACAGTAATCAAGGGAACCATGGAAACCAAGGAGGTTACAACCATCAGGGGAACCACCAGCAGCAGCAGCAGTCGGGTTATCAGAGCAATCCTAAGCAGCTAAATAGTGGGCAATATCATGTCTTCACCACAAGCTTGTGTAAGCCTGATCAGAAGCTTCACAAGAGGGCAGTAAACTCTGTTGAACCGGCGGTGCCTCAATATTTGCGCTGGTCTGAGCAACCCATTTTGTGGAGTAGAGAGGATCACCCACCCCGGGGTGACAATCCGGGTCACTTGGCCCTAGTGGTGGCCCCTCAAGTTGGGGATATAAGTTCACTAAGGTACTCATGGATGGGGGAAGTAGTATCAACATTCTATATTATGATACCTTCTGTCATATGGGGTTGACAGATAAGAGTCTTAAACCGTCAAACACTATTTTCCACGGTGTGGTTCCTGGCAAGTCTGCATATCCAGTGGGCAAGATAGCCTTGGAGGTGGCTTTTGGAGATGACTATGATTCAAGGTCAGAAACATTGACTTTTGAGGTGGTGAAAATCAAAAGTCTGTATCACGCTTTGTTTGGGCGACCGGCTTATGCTAAGTTCATGGCGAGGCCGTGTTATGTTTATCTACAGCTTAAAATGACAGGTCATAAGGGGACCATCACAGTACACGGGAGCAGGAAGATCGCTTTGGAATGTGAGGAAGGTGATGCGGCTTATGCTGAGTCGGTTTGTGCCATGGAGGAGCTGAAGTTTTATAAAGACCAAGTTGATCCGACGGATATGACCTCTTTGAAAAAGCCAACTACGGAACACAATCGGGCGTTGAAGTTTAAATCGGCCACAGATACCAAAATGGTTGATTTTGTTCCTGGCGATTCATCCAAGCAGTTCAGCATCAGTGCTAACCTGAATCCCAAATAGGAAAGCGCTTATCGAGTTCATCCGTGAGAACCGGGATATCTTTGCATGGAAACCTTCTGACATGCCAGGTGTACCGAGGGAACTCGCTGAGCACACACTTAACATTGATCCTAAGTTTAAACCGGTCTGGCAGTTTCGCCGCCGCTTCAATGAAGAAAGGCGCAAGGCTATTGGTGAGGAGGTAGCTCGGTTGTTGGCCGCGGGGTTTATCATGGAGGTCTTTCGCCCAGAGTGGTTGGCTAATCCGGTGCTGGTTCTTAAGAAAAACGGCACTTGGTGTATGTGTGTGGATTACACAGACTTGAACAAAGCTTGCCCTGCAGACCCCTTTGCCCTCCCTCGTATTGATCAAATCATTGATGCTACGGCGGGTTGTGACCGTTTGTGTTTTCTGGACGCTTATTCTAGTTATCATCAGATCAAAATGGCAGTTAAGGACCAGGAGAAGACAACTTTCATAACTCCCTTTGGAGCCTTCTGCTATGTCTCCATGCCCTTTGGGCTCAAAAGTGCCCAGGCGACTTATCAATGCTGTGTTCAGAATTGTCTTCATAAGCAGATTGGGCGCAATGTTCATGCGTATGTGGATGATATTGTGATAAAGTCCAGGAAGGAGGAAACATTGATAGATGATTTGAGAGAAACCTTTGACAACCTCTGGGTTTACAAGATGATGCTCAATCCGAAAAGGTGTGTCTTTGGTGTTCCGACAGGCAAACTCTTGGGTTTTCTGGTGTCAAATAGAGGCATTGAGGCTAATCCAGAAAATCTTCCAGCAATTACATCTTAGGCTAAACCGACGTGTATCAATGACGTTCAACGTTTGGTCAGCCTAATTGCGGCTTTGAGCCAGTTTATCAGTCGCCTTGGGGAGAAGGCTATCCCTTTATATCAGATGCTCAAGAAAACAGATGATTTTGTCTGGAGCGAGGCGACTGATAAAGCATTTGAGGATCTGAAGAGGCAGTTAGCTGAACCGCCTGTGCTTGCAGCCCCGATCGATAAAGAGCCGTTGTTGCTATATGTGGCTGCTAATGCTCGAGCTGTTAGCGTGGCTATTGTTGTGGAATGCAAGGAAGCTGGCAAGGAATATCCGGTTCAATGGCCGGTTTATTATATCAGTGAAGTGCTCATTGAGTCAAAGCAGAGGTATCCACATTGGCAGAAGCTGGTGTATGGAGTGTTTATGCCAAGCCGGAAGCTTAAACATTATTTTCAGGGTCATCCTATCACAGTGGTCAGTTCAGCCCCTCTGGGAGATATCATTCAAAACAGAGAAGCAACTGGCCGGATTGCCAAATGGGCTATTGAGCTTGGACCTCACGGGCTCAAATACATACCTCGCACAGCAATTAAATCCCAAGCACTCGTGGACTTCATCAATGATTGGACAGAATTGCAAGCACCAGAGGAAAAGCCAGATAACACGTATTGGACTATTCACTTTGATGGATCTAGACAGTTGGAGGGCTCGGGGCTGGAGTCATACTAACTTCCCCACGAGGCGACAAGTTTTGTTATGTCCTCCATTTAATGTTCCCTTGTACTAACAATGCAGCTGAATATGAGGCCTTACTCCACGGTCTTCCGATGGCTAAGGAGATGAACTTAAGCCGGGTTAGGTGCTTTGGGGATTCAGATCTGGTGGCCCAACAGGTGTCTGGCACTTGGGATTCTAAAGACCCACTCATGGCTGCATATCGACGAGAGGTGGACACAGTGGCTGGTCACTTCAAGGGTTATCAGGTGGACCATATAGACTGGCGAAAGAATGAAGCGGCGGACGCTTTAAGCCGCCTTGGTTCTCAGCGTAAACCGGTCCCACCAAATGTCTTTCTTGACGTGCTGCATAATCCGTCGGTCAAGGTACCAACAGAGGAGGAGTTGGCTATTCCTGACCTGGAGGCTCAATTGGTGGTAGCTTTGCATGTCATACCGGATTGGACAATCCCATACCTGGCTTACATGAACCGGGGCGAGTTACCAGAGGATGAAACCTCGGCCCGACAGATAATCCGGTGTTCCAAATCAATGACTATACTCAACGGAGAATTACATCGTTACAGCGTCTCAGGGGCAATTCAGCGTTGTGTTTCTCCTCAAGAGGGTTGTGAGATTTTGCGAGAAATCCATGAAGGGATTGTGGTCACCACGCCGGTTCAAAGTCTTTGGTGGCTAAAGCTTTTCGCCACGGTTTCTATTGGTTAACAGCTCTTGCTGATGCTGAGGATTTAGTCAAACGATGTGACGGTTGTCAAAAATTTGCATGCCGTGCTCATATTCTGGCTCAGGAGTTGAGGGTGATTCCAATAACATGGCCATTTGCGACTTGGGGGCTTGATATGGTTGGACCCTTTAAGCGCTCCAAGGACAAAAAGACCCACTTATTAGTGGCAGTGGACAAGTTCACCAAATGGGTGGAAGCAGAGCCAGTCAGTAAGTGTGATGCGGCCACGGCGGTTCAGTTCATCAAAAATGTGATATTCCAGTTTGGCTTTCCACACAGTATTATAACGGATAATGGTACAAATCTGTCAAAGGGAGAGATGGAGGAATTTGGCCAATGTAAGCACATCCGGCTTGATATAGCATCGGTGGCTCACCCCCAATCCAATGGACAAGCGGAGAGGGCAAATCAAGAAATTTTGCGAGGTATTAAACCCTGGCTTATGGTTCCTTTGAAGCGGACATCAAGTTGTTGGGTGGAGGAATTACCTTCTGTGTTATGGAGCATCAACACCACACCTAACAGATCTACGGGTTACACACCTTTCTTCATGGTTTATGGAGCGGAGGCGGTTCTTCCTAGTGACATCCGTCACGACTCGCCCCCTGTGGCAGCTTATGTTGAAGCTGATAATGAGACAGCACGTCAGGATTCCCTGGACCTGTTAAATGAGGAGCGTGATCTTGCAGCAGCATGTTCAGCGATTTATCAACAAGATCTCTGACGTTATCACAGCCGCCGGGTTAAGACTAGAACTTTTCAAGAGGGCGATCTGGTGCTCCGGCTCATCCAGGATCAAACTGATATGCACAAGTTATCCCCACCTTGGGAAGGACCTTTTGTGGTTAGCAAGAATCTGCACAACGGGTCATACTACCTCATTGATGTTCGAGAGCACAAAGACTCATGTAAATCGGAGGAGAAGACCAAGCGGCCGTGGAATATAGCTCTTCTTCGGCCTTACTATACTTAAGCCACAGGCTCTTCATGTGTACATATTTATGACAATGTATATATTATATAATAAACCGAAGCCTCGAATAAAGCGGTGTCTCTTTTCTTTTTACATCATGTGTGTGCTTACAAGAGTTTCTACTGACCAAGCAGAGTTTTTTGTTAAACCGGTCTCTGCAGCCGCACGTATATAAAGAAAATCACTAGGGGCTTGGTCATATCTGAACCATAGCTACACCTCTTGATCGGTTTGAAACCACAAAAGGATATCACTAGGGGGCTTGGTTGTTGTCACACCATAGCTACACCTCTTGATCGGTTTGAAACCACAAAAGGATATCACTAGGGGGCTTGGTTGTTTTCACACCATAGCTACACCTCTTGATCGGTTTAAACACCATAAAGGGATGTCACTAGGGGGCTTGGTTGTTATCACACCATAGCTACACCTCTTGATAGGTGTTAAGCCAAAAGGAAATTATGTGGAGCCAAAGAGAGTCTGTTGCATTAAGCACAACTCAAACATAGGTATCCATCGAGCACAACTCACATATTACCTGGGGGCTCTTTGCTTCTCAAAGAGCAATGAGTTTTGAACCCTTGTAATAGGCTATCAAGCTAGGCTTGGAAGCCAGGTGTATTCACCTAAAACCCCAGGTTATCCTGCCTCTTTAAGTGAGTCACTCCGTCCAGGTAAACCTGGTACGACCCATCGAACGTTTGATAAGTCAATCCCATGGACCCTGAACTTGTCAAAGTTCAATCGGTGATTGGTTAAAGATTGAGGTCCATCTTAAAAAGGCTTTGCAAAATGGTTTAACTCAGCGGCCTGGCAGCCCATGAAAAGTCTCGATTTAGGGCCTGGCAGCCCATGAAAAGCCTTGCATATTTCTGTTGTTTTTGCTGTTTTTATGTTAAGGGATTTAAAAACATTTTTCTAACAAACCGGTGTTCATTACAAACCGGCATGCCTTTCAGCGCTCCATCTTAAAAAGGCTTTGCAAAATGGTTTAACTCAGCAGCCTGGCAGCCCATGAAAAGCCTCGATTTGGAGCCTGGCAGCTCGTAAAAGCCTCGCATATTCTTTTTTTAGTTTTATTTGTCAAGATTTTTGCTTTTGTTGAGGTTCATAATATCTTTTGATAAACCGGCGTCCTTGACCCGGATTGGCTTTCAACTTCAAGTTGTTAGTACATGATCAGTTATAATCCGGCGTTCATTAAACCGGTCTGGTTTTGACTAACAAGTCGCCAGCGTTATAAGGAAAACCCAGTGTTTATTATATCCCAGTGCGGTTTATTATCATAATTCGGCAAATTAAGGACGGAGTTATCACTGCTCCAGATTGGTGTTTACACCTTTACCATACAAGCAGTTGGTCAGCCAACGAGGTATGTTGCACATGTTATTTTTTATATACAAACTTTGATTATCCATCCAAGTATTGTCTATTCTTGGGCATCATGACCCGTCCAGTGGTAAACCACTAGGACACTTTCAAGTTCTTGTATCCAGGAACACAACTCATCATGGGTTATGCATAAATAGATCCCAAAAGGTGGAGCAAGTTTTCACTTTATCAAAGCATCACAAAACATGCTCGATGGCATGACAGATAAAGGAATTTTTGCTATCCTATTACATGAAGCTTCCAAACGGCTCCAATTGAATAATTGTTTTTAAGCATTGGCACACAATAGCTGGTAAACCGGCTGCCGGTTTAAGACGCTTCGTCTGGACGGTTTGACGGTTGAGGGTCAGTTGGTGCGATCACTTCTTCTTCATCCCTCCCCAAACGCTGGAAATCAACCGTTGACCAATCGGTTCCGGTTAAAGCTTGAAACACGGCTTCTTCATGGATAAGGCTAGAGGGGTTAATGTCAGGAGTGTAAGTATGCTTACGGATTGGAGCCACAAGTTCTTTGACTTCATGGATTTCGGCAGGCTGTCTCTTCCCTTCAGCGTCATAAGCCGGTTGGAAATGAGACAAGTCTGTGTCCTCTACCAGTTTGCTGGCTATTGGCCGCATTTTTTTGGTCAGTCTTCGGAGGTCATCATTGTCGAAGTTTGAATCGTCCTCCTTCACACCTGGATATCCTTTAATGATGTCCTCTGCTTCAAGATCTGGAATCCATGCTTTGGCCCGGATTAGTGCGGTCAGCGCTCCTGCTCTTGCGGCTGCCTTCTTCAGTTCGTTAATCCGGGCTGGTAACATGGCCAGCTTCTCAAGAGTTTCTTGTATCAGTGATGGTGCTAGTTTGTGGTAAGCTGCAGTACAAATGGCACGCTGGGATCCAGAGTACAGTTGTTCAATCAAGGTATAAGCCGCTTTAAGCTTCATCCGCATATCTATGCCCAGATGAGCAATGCGAGTACCTGTCACGATTTAAAATCAGCCAGCTGGTAAATAATAAGGTCTCAGGACTTGGACAAACAGCATAAGGAGATATTTACCAAATACAGCGGACGTCATAGCGTTGATTTGCCACTTCAAACCAGTTAGTTCATCTACAACTGGTTGCAGGGCTGCTTCGGCATCCTCAGCTCTTTTGGTTAAACCGGCCTTCTCGGTTTCCCAGTCAGCATGTTCTTTGTTAAAAGACTCCTTTAGCTTTTCCATAGTTGTCAAAGCTTTGGTCAGCTCCTCTTTGGTTTTCACAGCCTCTTCTTGTTGGGACTTCACGTTCTCTTGCAAATCAGCGGTTCGGGCTTCTCTATTTCTTAGCTCGGCCTGCAACAGTGAAGATATGTCAACAACAGGATATGTATTTTCTAAGTACAAAGCGTATAACAAGTTATGCACTTCGTACTTGGGGGCTAATGCCTATTTGCTCTGATTCACTACATCTTTTATAAGTCTCCAGCACAATCTAAGCATTATCCTTAACACTTGGGGGCTAATGTACATCTGTTCAAAATGGACGCATGGATTTCAAGACCCGGATTACCTTGCAAAGCTAAACCGGCCTTTGGGGGACACACTGAGGAAAGGTACATAATTGCATTGGTAAAGTATCGGTTTTTGTTTTCACTAAGGACCTGACATTTTTTGAGGGCCAGCAGGAGAGGATTAAAGTGTTAAAAAGTCCCGGTTTAAGATTAAACATCATAAAACGGCCCTTGGGGCTACTTGGGCTAGTGTTTCAACTTTGGAATTAAGAAGTAAAGGGAGATGAAAATACCTCATAACGTTCCTTCATCAGATTCACCAAACCGGCTTCATAGTCATGGTTTGAGTGAAGATGGTTTAAAAACCGGAGTGAAGTTCTTCAGCACTGAGATGAGCATAACTTGATAAGTCAGTGCTCCATTTACCCTTTTCCCTGGCAGCACGCTCCTCTTTGGCACTATGTTGGGCCAAGATGACAAGATGGCCAGGAGAGTTGTGGCCCATGCCAGTAATGACAACATCATCTCCTTGGCCTTCAGTAGTATTAGTGCCTTTCACCGGACTAGCACGGTTTGGAGCTTCTGGTTCAGTATCAGGCATAGCAGGAGCAGCTTCTGGTTGTTCATCAACATTCTGGTCTTGAAGGGGCGGTTCATCAAAAGTAGCTTCAGGATGAGGACCCTCCGGTTCATGAGTTTGGTCCGGTTCACCTATTTGCTCTTCTTCAAAAATAGCATGGTCTTCTGACGGATTGTTGACCCGAACTTTCTTGCTGGGTCTGGCTTTGGCTCTACAAACAAAATTAAAAGACGGTTTAGCATCTTATTCAAGATTTGCAACACATTTTAAGAAAGGGTTTGAATGCTTACCCAGCCACAGTTTTAAGAGGAGGGAGTTGGGTTGCTGTTGATTCGCCAGAGGATGAGGGAGGTTTCACCTGATAATTTGAGTCGGGTAGATTAAGAGGTTGTCTGAAATAACCTTCCTTGGGATAAGAATTGTCAGAAGTGGGAGAAACCTCATATCGGCGCTTCTGAACAGGGGTATCAGGTAAACCGGCCGAAGTGACCTGTTGGCCACTGTGCCGGGTTGTCCGGCGAGCTTCATGCTGCTGCATCTTTAAAATAAATGTTGGATCCAAGTAAGCAAGAGGATGAGAAAAGCTTACTTTTCGGACTGCTTGACGGGTTTTTTGTGTTGGCATAGAGTCTGAACCGGAGGAAAGGGTAATTACCTCTGCATCATTAGCCTGGCTGCCTTCTACGTCCTCCTGATAAAGATCATCGTTAATGAGGTGCATAAAAAGGGAGCCAAGTGAGTCAAGTTCTACCTCAACTTCCGGATCATCTACATCTTCATCAAGTTCCATGCTGATCCGGTCAGCCGTTTTCCACTTTGAGGTACGCTTCACGGCTTTGGTTTTGGGACGAGATGGCTTTGCCGCTTTATCTACGAATGGCTTGGTCGTTTTATCTGCGGATTTCCGCTTCCAGAAGGGATCATCACCCTGTTCATACACAAACAGAAGACATTTTACAAGTTGAACAATTCAAAGATACCAAAGGTAAAAGTAAGCATAGTGCTTATAGCAGGCGGTTTATTTTGAGCATAAAAGGCGTTCAAGCCGGTTTGGCGATAGACTGATTCCGGTTCATTCAAAATTTTCTTAACACCTTCAGTGACATCTTCATCGGTTATCTGAATATTGATGTGGCATTGGGGGTCTTCTACTTCGCCGGTATACTCACACATTAAACCGGGGCGGTGGCTTAGTGGCAAGACGCTCCAAGATATCCAACAACGAACAAAATCAACGCCTGTTAATTCGTTGGCCATGAAGGCCCGGAGCTTGGCGAGTTGAGGGGCGTATTTGGCCCGTTCTGCAGATCTTAAACGTTGAGGCATTGGATGAGTGTTGGAAAGCCAGTGCTCATGATAGCCTGGAAGAGGGTTATCATCTTCAGGAGAAGTATCTCTGCAATAGAACCAAGTTTTATTCCATTCCTTAGGGTGACTATGCAGTTTGGCATGAGGGAATTCAACTTCTTTCCGCTTTCGAATAGAAACACCACCAAGTTCAGTGTTGGGACCATTTACAAACTCTATATGCCGGTTTAGATGGAAAAAGTCCCGGAATAGCTCAGAAGTTGGTTCTTCTTGTAAGTATGCTTCACAGAAGACTTGGAAGTTGCATATGTTGGACACCGAGTTGGGTCCGATATCCTGAGGATGGAGTTGGAAACTGGCAAGAACATCTCGGAAAAACTTAGACCCGGGCGGTTTGAAACCACGGCCTATGTGGTCGACAAAGATCACTACCTCACCCTACCTTGGGGTAGGAGGATTCTCCGTTCCTGGAACTCGCCACTGAATTTATGTTTTCTTGGGCAAGGTGCCGATACTGACCATTCCGTTCAACTATTCCTCGGTGATCCGGGAAGGAGCCCAGTTGCAAGCAGCGAACTGTTTGGCCATTGTGAAGCGAAAAGCTGAAAAAGAAATGCCGGTTTACAAATCATGCCGATTTACAAATCATTCATGATGGTATGCAAGATGCAATGGAATAAAAGATATACAGATATGTGAAATTGCATAAACCGGAGACTAATGCAATAATGAAAAACAAGGCAATATCGGAACAAGGGTATATGGATACTGTTAAACCGGAGTATAACAATGGAGGTAAAAGGCTCCTCCGGTTTACCAGAGGGCTAATGGTATGTGATAGATTGCTTATACAAAGGTAAATCGCCAAAGTGATAAGAGGGTACAGATCTAAGGCAAAAACGACTAGGTAAGGTAAAACAGGTTCCACAAAGAGACATGGATATTTTGGATCTACCGAAAGACAGGATAGCAAAAATATTTTGACCTAAAAGGGTTGGTCCCGAAGCAGTTCGTAAAGGTTCAGATCAGTTCTTATACACATAAGGGTTTGTTGTGGTAGCGGAAGATAACCATTACGCGGAATATATCAAGCTAAGAGGTTCTTTATTCATGGACTAAGGAGGTACAGGGAAGAGCTGCACCGGAGACTTGATGAACTTCGGTGAACTGCGAAGAACAAAGAAACCCTAGACAGATCTACAGAGGGGGAGGATAAAGGACTTACTGCAGCCGTGGAAGCAGCGGAGGTGCGCTACGGTGTTCTGGTACAAACAGGTTGATGCAGCGGCCGACGGTGAGGTAGAAGCGAGGCTTGACAATGGCGGCGGCGCTCGAGTGCGGAGACATCGCAAGGAAGAAGAAGGGATGAAGAGGCAACGGAAAGAAAAGAATGGGGTCCTCTGCCTCTATTTATAAGGGTAAAAGCGACAGGCGCGGGAATCGAGGAGCCCAAAAGATGGATAGATAATGAGATTGTTGCCTCGATTGTTGGATGCTCATTAATACAGGGTATCTTCGGCTTTAATGAACAAGATGACGTCACGACAGTTTACTACAAAACTGGAGGATGACGTCACAGCGGTTTACAAGATCTATGCGAAGGTACAAAGGGAGGAATTTTTCTAGGTGCTGAAGATTGACATGAACAAGTTCAAACCAATCTGGGGCCTAATGTTGGGGATATTACTACTGGACATAAACCGGCCAGGAATAGCTGGATTAACTTTATGAAGATTAGAAGCCCATGAAGATGTAAGAATGATGGCGCTTTATGAAGGCCCAAGGCCCAAAGGCAGGTTAAGGCCTGTAGATGTAAACTGACCTTATTATGTAACTTGCATTTAAGATAGGAAGAATAGAGACCGAACCGGACACGTTTATGGTCCGGCTTCGGGACTCTGTAAACCGGCGGGCGTCAACCTATGTATATAAAGGGACGACCCGGCAGCGGTTCAGGGACAACAACTCGAGGGATAGTCAAACCGGATTCGCTCCCTGGTCATCGAAACCCTAGCAATACCAACCACAACTAGACGTAGGCTTTTACCTTCATCGAAGGGGCCGAACTAGTATAAACTCCCCGTGTCCCCTTGTCTGGTTTAACCCCTTTAAGATAACCCGTTGTGATGGCTCCACGACTAAGTCCTTTCACAAGGACATCTGCTGTGACAAACCCATGACAGGTCTAGTCCATCACATCATTCTCTAATGATGTGATCCCGTTCATCAAATGACAACACATGTCCATGGCTAGGAAACTTAACCATCTTTGATTAACGAGCTAGTCAAGTAGAGGCATACTAGGGACACTCTATTTGTCTATGTATTCACACATGTACTAAGTTTCCGGTTAATACAATTCTAGCATGAATAATAAACATTTATCATGATATAAGGAAAAATAAATAACAACTTTATTATTGCCTCTAGGGCATATTTCCTTCAGTGGGCATAGCCCACCAGGGCGCGCCTGGGCCTCCGGGCGTGCCCTCGTGGGTTGTGCTCCCCTCGGAGCACCCCCCCCCCCCGAGGCGTTTCTCCGGCCCACTGGATGTCTTCTGGTCCAAAAAAATCCACAAAAAGTTTCGTTGTGTTTGGTCTACGTTTGGTATTGATTATCTGCGATGTAAAAACATGCAGAAAACAACAACTGGCACTTGACACTATGTCAATAGGTTAGTACCAAAAAATGATATAAGATGATTATAAAACATCCAAGAATGATAATATAACAACATGGAACAATCAAAAATTATAGATACGTTGGAGACATATCAACATTCCCAAGCTTAATTCCTGCTCGTCCTCGAGTAGGTAAATGATAAAAACAAATTTTTTGATGTGGAATGCTGCCTAACATGTCATACCATATTATTTTCTTTATAGCATGGACATTTGGACTTTTATATGGTTCAAAGCAATAGTCTAGTTTTGACATGATAATTTAGATACTCAAGCATATCAACAAGCAACCATGTCTTTCAAAATATCAACACTAAAATAAGTTATCCCTAGCCCATCATGCTCAATCATTGATCCACTCATGAAACACAATCGCATATTAGCTACACCTAATGCTCAAGTATGATCATAGTGCCCCCTAGTTGGTGCTTTACAAGAGAAGACGGAGACTCAAATTAAAAATAAAAATTGCATAAAGTAAAAGAAAGGCCCTTCACGGAGGGGAGTAGGGATTTGTAGAGGTGCCAGAGCTCAAAGCAAAAATTGAGATATAAAAACATTTTGAGAGGCATACTTTTCCCACCAACGAAAACGACTTTGAGCTCCCAACACTTTCCATGCTAGATATATCATAGGCGGTTCCCAAACAGAAAATAAAGTTTATTCTTTTTTCAACCATACTTTCACTTTCCATGGCTAGCCGTATCCACGTTTTCCCTCCATACCAAGAGTTTCCAAGGAATTTCTTATTTGACAACATAAAGTAAATTCATTTTTCATTTTGGCACTGGGCATCCCTAATACCTTTGCCTTACTCTCGTGCAATGACAAGTGAATAAACACTCATCATGAGAATAACACATCTAGCATGGGAAATATTGGCCACCCCTCACCACCTCGCGAGCGGTACGAGCACACAAAATAAAATTTTATTTTGAAAATTAGAGATGGCACATACAAATTTTCTTAGAATGGCAAAAGAATACCGCATATAGGTAGATATGGTGGACTCATGTGGCAAAACTGGTTTAAAGGATTTTGGATGCACAAGTAGTGATCGTACTTAGTGCAAAATGAAGGCTGGCAAAAGATTGAGAAGCGACCAACCAAGAAACAAATAATCTCATAAGCGAGCATTAAGCATAATTAACACCGAATGATGCACCACAAGTAGGATGTAATTTCATTGCATGACTATTGAATTTTGTGCTTGCATAGGGAATCACAAATCTTAACACCAATATTTTTACTAAAGCACAATTACTCATCAACATGACTCACATATCACATCATCATATCTCAAAACTATTACAAGGAATCAAGTTTATTTTGTCCAATGATCTTCATGAAAGTTTTTATTATATCCTTCTTGGATATCTATCACTTTGGAACTAATTTTCATGTGTTTCTTTTGATAAGCTCAAACAAATATAAGTGAAGATCATGAGCATAATATTTCTTTCTCTCAAATTAATTTAAGTGAAGCAAGAATGAATTTCTTTGAAAATTTTACTAACTCTCAAATATATCTAAGTGAAGCAAGAGAGCATTTCTTGAAACATAACAAAGCACACCGTGCTCAAAAAGATATAAGTGAAGTACTAGAGCAATTCCATAGATCATAAAAAATTAAGTGAAGCATAGAGAGCAATTCTAACAAGTCATGGCATAGTTTTGGCTCTCTCAAATAGGTGTGTCCAGCAAGGATTCAATACTTAAAACAAGCAAAGACTCATATCATACAAGATGCTCCAAGTAAAACTCATAGTATGTGACGAATATAAATATAGCTTCGAGTAAAATACCGATGGTCATTAGAAGAAAGAGGGGATGCCACTCGGGGCATCCCCAAGCTTAGTTGCTTGCTTCTCTTTGGATAATAGCTTCGGATGCCATGGGCATCCCCAAGCTTAGGCTCTTCTTACTCCTTATTCCTTCATCCATCGTAAGATAACCCAAAACTTGAAAACTTCAATCACATAAAACTCAACAAAACCTTCGTGAGATCCGTTAGTAGAAGAAAGCAAATCACTACTTTAAGTACTATTGAAAACCAATTCATACTTTATTCTTGCATTATATCTACTGTATTCCAACTTTTCTATGGGAAAAACTCATCAAAGAAAACAATAGAATCATCAAAACAATCACACAATGCAAAGAAAACAGAATCTGTCAAAAACAGAACAGTTTGTAGCAATCTGGATATTTTGAATACTTATGAAACTCCAAAAATCCTGGGAAATTAGGAAAATCTGAGCAATTTGTATATTACTCTTCTACAAAAATAATTGGTATTTTATCATGCTCTGCTTAAAAAATTAGAATTGTTTTCGTGAGCGCGAAAGTTTCTATTTTTTCAGCAAGATCAAACAACTATCACCCAAGAAGATCCTAAAGGCTTTACTTGGCACAAACACTAATTAAAACACAAAAAACACAATCATGACAATAGCATAATTGTGCAAACACTCAAGAACAGAAAACAAAAAGCAAAAATAAATTTTATTCATTGGATTGCCTCCCAACAAGCGTTATTGTTTTACGCCCTTAGCTAGGTATAAAGCAAAGGATCTAAGTTTTGTCACCTGTAGTTTTGGCAACTTTTGTAAGGGTTTTCTCAAACCTGGGAGGCTCTTTACGCTTCCCTAAATTCTCAGGAAAAGAAACCATCTTTAGATCCAAAATATCCAATCGCTTGTTGCAGAGAGTAATCAAGGTATTCATGCGATTGATACTACCATTGAGATGTTTGAGGGGTTCGTTATATTTTTGTAATTCAACCATATGTTTATGCAAATCACCAAGTTTTTCCAACATTTGAACTCCTTATGGGGTGAAAGAAAACCCCTTCTTTTGAGGTGGAACCCCCAAAATTCCTTCTAAAATTTAATAGGCAGCATTAGCATCAAGCTCAATAAAATTCCCTTTAGCGACAAAATCTAGGAGTTGTCTATGATGCAAAGCCAATCCTATGTAAAACTTACGAAGCAAGATCTTAACGTCCCCCTTTAAATTGCAAATGCGATAGGATTCCATAAGCATATACCAAGCATCTTTCAAATTTTCTCCTTGTCTTTGCTTGAAGTATAGAACTTCAAAATCTGGTGACAAAGGAGGAGTAGACACGCTAGCCATCGGGACTAGAAAGCAAGAAAATGATGAACAAAAAATAGAGGGCGAATAAAACGGCAAATTTTGTGAAGTGGGGGATAGGAAAATGAGAGGCAAATGGCAAATAATGTAAATTGCGAGAAGATGAGATTTGTGATTAGGAACCGGGTAGATGTTGACGATGCACCCCGGCAATGGCGCCAGAAATTCCTTTTGATGTCTGCTAGACTACGTCGGTATTTCCCCAAAGAGGAAGGGATGATGCAGCACAACGACGGTAGGTATTTCCCTAAGTGATGAGACCAAGGTTATCGAACCAGTAGGAGAACCCAGCAACACTACGTAAACTGCACATGCACACAAATAATAAATACTCACAACCCGACGTGTAAAAGGGGTTGTCAATCCCTTTCAGGTAACGGTGCCAAAAATTGGCAAACGGACGTGAGAGAGTTGTAAATATTGATAGATTGAAAGCCAAATAAAATAAAATGCAGTAGGGTATTTTTGTATTTTTGGTTTAATAGATCTGAAAATAAAAGCAAAGGAAAATAGATTGCAAAGACAAATATATTAAAGAAGAGACCCGGGGCCCATAGATTTCACTAGTGGCTTCTCTCAAGAAAAATAGCAAACAGTGGGTGAACAAATTACTGTTGGGCAATTGATAGAACTTCAAATAATCATGACGATATCCAGTCAATGATCATTACATAGGCATCACGTCCAAGATTAGTAGACCGACTCCTGCCTGCATCTACTACTATTACTCCACACATCGACCGCTATCCAGCATGCATCTATTGTATTAAGTTCTTGGAGAAACGGAGTAATGCAATAAGAACGATGGCATGACGTAGACAAGATCTATTTATGTAGAAATATACCCCATCTTGTTATGCTTAATGGCAACGATACATACGTGTCGGTTCCCCTTCTGTCACTGGGATCAAGCACCGTAAGATCGAACCCATCACAAAGCACCTCTTCCCATTGCAAGATAAATAGATCAAGTTGGCCACACAAAACCCAAATATTGGAGAAGAAATATGAGGCTATAAGCAATCGTGCATATAAGATATCAAAGAAGACTCAAATAACTTTCATGGATAAAAAGATAGATCTGATCATAAACTCAAAGTTCATCGGATCCCAACAACCACGCCGCAAAATGAGTTACATCATATGGATCTCCAAGAGACCATTGTATTGAGAATCAAACGAGAGAGAGGAAGCCATCTAGCTACTAACTACGAACCCGTAGGTCTACAAAGAACTACTCACGCATCAACGGAGAGGCACCAATGGGCATGATGAACCCCTCTATGATGGTGTCTAGATTGGATCTTGTGGTTCTGAACTCTGCGGCGGCTGGAATTGATTTTCGTCAACTCCCCTAGGGTTTCTGAAATATTGGGGTATTTATAGAGCAAAGAGGCGGTTCAGGGGGCATCTGAGGTGGGCACAACCCACCAGGGCGCACCTGGGCCTCCGGGGGCTCCCTGGTGGGTTGTGCTCCCCTCGGAGCACCCCACCAGGCGCTTCTCCAGCCCACTGGATGTCTTCTGGTCCAAAAAAATTCACAAAAAGTTTCGCTGCGTTTGGACTTCGTTTGGTATCGATTACCTGCGATATAAAAAACATGCAGAAAACAACAACTAGCACTTGGCACTATGTCAATAGGTTAGTACCAAAAAAGATCTAAAATGACTATAAAATGATTATAAAACATCCAAGAATGATAATATAACAGCATGGAACAATCAAAAATTATAGATACGTTGGAGACGTATCAGGGCCCGAGTGCCATGATTTCAGATCTGAACTGTTTATGTTTTCACCATTATATCTATGTTCTTGATACGACCTTGCAAGTTATATGCACCTGTTACGTGTTATGTTCTATAAACCACAAGATGACAATAATTGGGATACTTTCCGGCCGGTGATGGCCGTAGTTTGAGGAGTTCATGTATTCACTATGTGTTAATGCTTTGTTCTGGTTCTCTATTAAAAGGAGGCCTTAATATCCCTTAGTTTCCTTATGGACCCCGCTGGCACGGGAGGGTAGGACCAAAGATGTCATGCAAGTTATTTTCCATAAGCACGTATGACTATTTACGGAATACATGCGTACATTATATTGACGAACGAGAGCTAGTTCTGTGTCGCCCTAGATTATTTATATGATGAATATCATCCAAAGAAATCACGGATCCAATGCCTATGAGATTTTCACATGTTTCTCTTGCTAAGTTACTATCATTGTTGCTACTGTTACAACTGCTAAAAAAATATTGCTACTGTTGTTACTGTTACTATTGCTGCTACTGCTGTTGCTATCGCCATCAAACTATCATACTACTATGCTATGGATCACTTTGCTGCAGATATTTAATTCCCAGGTATGGTTGAATTGATAACTCAACTGCTAATACTTGCAAATATTCTTTGGTTGCCTTCTGTCGAATCGATAAATTTGGGTTGAATACTCTACCCTCGAAAACTGTTGCGATTCCCTATACTTGTGGGTTATCATGTACACACTTAAATTTCTATTTTGCTGATGCAAGTGAACAATCAGCATTTTTTATTTATCCATGCTAATGTTTCCTCTTTGTTTAATTAGGCATGTGCGCTTGAGGGAGAGAAGAGGCGCAAAACATTGACATTTTTCATGCTTTGGACAAACATCTTTGTTCATATCTTTATTTTTTCATGGTAATGCATGAGGGTGGCGTCGTCATGGTAGAGCTACGGATGAAGGGTCGGTCCAGTATAGAACCTGGAGGTACTAGCACTAGATGGGAAGACCGTTACCGCCCTTGTGCCTTGTTGTTGGCTTGCCATGGCAGTGTCGTTCACTGGCTCACTTGGAGTGCAAGGTAGTGGATTTTATGATAAAAGTGAGGGTTGAGAATGAGCGGGGTGGCGGTTGGGGTTGATCTGTTCGGTTGCGGCTGTCTGAGCGAAATAATGTCCCTACTTTAAAAAATATGGCAAATTGCATTTCATTAGACATGGGTTTGCAACAAATTGCATGAGGGAGTGTTTCATATATTTTTTTACATGAAGTTGTACATTTTTTTGTTATGATAGAATGGTAAATGCATTAGTTGGTTGCTTCAAGATTTAATATGTTCAATTGTATGTTCCAACGTGGCAATGGCTCAGCAGACATCAGATATACCTTCTTGGCTCGAGGCATCACGCGCGGGGGGGGGGGGACACTTTCTCCCACTTGATGGTGGTGGCGGATCGTGGCGGAGAGCGTGATGGTTGGCAGGGGACTCCTTGACGGTCTGTGGGGAAGTACAATGTAAAGGAGTGAGGGCACCATGGCGAAGGTGAGGATGGGCTTCATCCAATTTTAATGTAGAGGGCTCTAGCTATAAATATCTCGCCACAACGAAAGACGGAGCAAGAAGGGAAGGGTCCGGCATGATAAAGGAAGGGTGCGTCGTGGGGTGAAGTTTTTGTGTTGAGATAACGCGTTGGAAATAATGTAACGGGTAGTCCGGACAACCACTTTTCTCCCTTCAAAATATGGGTTGGATTTAGGAAGCCCGAACTGTCCAGACGTTTTAATTTTGAAAAGCCTATTGGGTGACCTCTTGATGTCTAAACATGCTCGGACATATCAGGAGAAATGAGCTTTGACTTTGAAGATGACCTTACTCATTTGCTTAATTCATTTATATACATTGTAGTCCGTAGCAACGCACGGACATTCTATTAGTTATACTATAATTAACAAGCCGGTTAGGTTTACTCTAGAATCACGTTCATATTTCTTAGATAGACCCTAGAACTAATCCAAAACTGGAGAACACCCAAAGAATTCCCGTGTGCACCATGACCGAACAGTTGGGGTGGATCCGTGGGGTTTGCTCAAATCAAATGGAGCCGGACATCGGCGGTTGGCCCGAACATGAGCAACGGAATCGATTGGGCGGCATGCATGATCGCGATACACGAGAGCATGCGTGGTACACTCCACAAGCCAGATCCAGCTCCACATTCCTCCCCCCTGTAAACCGAATCCCGGCCGGCATAGATACATATAGGTGTTTTTTTTACCAATGTGAACACTTTCATCCTACAAAAATTGAGTAATTGATGCAGTTAATGCGCTAGTTGATAAATATGCAGCTGCTTCTCTCTATATAATATATGATACTCCCTCCGTCTAGGTGTATAAGGCTGGTCGTCGTGGGGAGTAACTAATACTAGTGTCATGCATATGACACTAGTATAAGTTACTATGTCCATAGTGTGAAGTAACATAATAGTAGTATCATAGATGGGTTCATTTATTAGCTTGTAGACTCATCCTTTCTTGGGAAGCGCTATGTTACAGTAATAGTCATAGTGGAGAGTAACTTAGACTAGTAACATGCATATGTTACTAGTTTATGTTACTACCTTCATACTCCCTCCTTTCCGGTTTATAAGACTAGCCACAATGGGTAGTAACATAGAGCAGTAACATGCCCATGTTACTACTCTATGTTACTACCTTTATAGTGGGGAGTAATATATGTGTGGTAACATGCAATACTTCATTTATTATGTTATAGACTTATCTTGCCTTGATATGTGTGATGTTACTCATACTAGTAGTAACTAGCTATGTTACTATATGCCTCTCTTTCTTCATTTATTGCTTGCCACATCATCTATTTTATCTAGATATGTGTGATGTTACTACCTATGTTACTCCCACTTTGGGTAGTCTTAGGCTCAAATCTCAAATCTCATCAACCAAGGCATTTTGTAAGTGGAGGAATGTATCTCGTACTTTACAAAACTATACCAATTAGGCTGGTCATAGTGGGGAGTAACTTATACTAGTGTCATGCATATGACACTAGTCTAAGTTACTACCTCCATAGTGCAAAGTATCATAGTAGTAGTGTCATAAATTGTTTCATTTATTGCCTTATAGACTCATTTTACCTCGGGAAGCGCTATATTACAGTAACATATTATGTTACTCCAAAGACCCCTCTCCTCATTAAATACTTGCCACACAAGCAAAATTGTCTTGGGGTGTGTTAAGTTACTACCTAAGTTACCCCCACTATGGCTAGCCTTAAACTCATGCATTAATTTGGATTAATTGCAGTGCATGCATGCTTGGCCACTAGATGAGTAGGAACATTACATGCATTGGTGTGTTCCTCTTTAATTCTTGCATGCAAAGATTTAATGCGCATTGGAAACTAAAAATGAGATGGAGATGAGCCCTCTAAATTGGAAAAACAAAAAAGTTGAAATACTCCCTCTGTGCGGTGAAAAGTGTACATCTAGAAATTTTAGAACAAATTATGGAGTTGAGTACAAAATGCATTGGAAAGGTGCAAGCCACCATCTCTCTCATCTTTAATTACCCAACCTCCAATAAGCTAAGTGCATGTAGAAATTAAAAAGACCATGTGTAAATTGCTATTGGTCTTCATTACCGTGTGATGAGAGAGAAATATTTTTCCCACTTTGAAGTGCATTGAAAAGATAGAAGTACACTCTTTTGTGGACAAATTTTGAAGCTAGATGTACACTCTTCACCGGACGGAGGGAGTAAGCCTTATAAACCAGAAAGGAGGGAGTAGTGGGTAGTGTCATATATGTGGTAACATAGATGTCTTCATTTATTATTTTGTAGACTCATTTTGCATCGAGAACCGCTATGTGATGGTAACATATTATGTTAATCTATTTGCCTCTCTCCTCATTAATTGCTTGTCACCTCATCATTTTTGCTTATGTGGCATCTATGTTACTAGCTATATTACTCCCACTATGACCAGCCTAAACATCTCTCTCCTCATTAACTACATGCTACGTAAGCAAAATTTTCTTGGAATGCGTTATGTTACTACCTAAGTTACTCCCACTATGAATAGCCTAAGTCATCTTAAGTTGTGCACCGCGACCAAAAGCGAAGGGAAAAATTAGAGAACTTAATATTTATTAGCTAATTAGCAGTATTGCATGCATGTTGTGTTTGATAGTCTCAAGCCATTGAAATCAGCGGCGGTGCTAGCCAAAATAATCCGTGGGGTCAATGGTATTTCTTTTGAATTTTTCTTCACAATGAATATTAATGAACAGCGATTATAGGTTGTTTTTTAAAAAAAGCTGTGGGGTCAGCCGATCCCACAACTTACACATAGATTTGCTCCTGATTGAAAGCATACACGCTTCATATATTTTATTGGTTGATTTCTTTATTTATGTCAAGAAACAAGAAACGAGGTGACAATTAATGTCCCACCCCTAAGTGTTTTGGAATATTTTGTTTTCGTAAGACAACTTATACACCTAGACGGAGAAAGTACACACATTGTGTGTATTTGAGTAGAGAAAATGCACCTAAAAAAGTCAATGATGCAGTTAAGAATGGTGCAAATGACAATGGTGTCTCAACTGCATTCTTTTCAAATGTAGGAGTAAATCGCATGCTTGAAGGGTATTTTCGGAGCTGATGTTTTCAACTACATATATATCTCAACTGCGCTGATTAGGGCATGTACAATGCATAGCTTCAAGGTGATGCCCCGCATGCCATGTAGATCGAATATGACGTAAAGTAGGTTCGGATAGGGAAGCGGGATCCTCTCCAGGAGGCGGGTGCTTGAAGAGAAAAAATATGGTCCGGTGACAAAGGCTGAAAAGGTTAGAGTGAAAAGTAGAGATGCATGTGTACTACAGTCTTTATTTCCTATTTTTTTAATGAGGCCTACTAGTGATAGCTTGCATTGGAAAAAAAAAATTAATGTAGATACCTCAAATTACTTTTTGTCATGGGACATATGTATCCATATGCCATTATTATACATGCCCTTATATTACTGTAATTAACAAACCGGTTAAGTTTACTCTAGAAGCGCATTCATATTTCATAGATAGACCCTAGAACTAATCCAAAACTGGAGAACACCCAAAGAATTCCCTGGTGCATGCACCATGACCGGACAGTTGGGGTGGGTCCGTGTGGTATGCTCAAATCAAATGGAGCTCGACGTCGGCGGTTGGCACGAACCTGAGCAACGGAATCGATTGGGCGGCATGCAATGCATGATCGCGATACACGAGAGCGCGCGTGGTACACTCCACAAGCAGATCCAGCTCCACATTCCTCCCCCCTGTTAGCCGAATCTTGGCCAGAGCACGTGCGAGCGACGCAGCGAAGTCTCCCCCTCACAACGCTGCATGCACTGCAAGTGCTTTCTATATCCGTACCACACCCAAACAGAGTTTTCTTCCCCTATCATCCCGATGAACATCGGATCGCCACTTTATTCTACAGTTGTCAAGAGTAATAGTACAAAAGTCAGCATGACCTAATCAAGAACGCATCATCAGTGGAGTAATTCACCAGGGTAAAAGAATAAAGTCATGGTGCATTATCAAACAATCATTTCCTCGGCTACCACTGCTGACTTTAGGCATTGCTTTCTCCTCCCCTTCCTCCCCCTTTCCTCGCTGCCTAGTCCCTTTCCTCGCTGCCTAGTGGGCAAGTGGTTGCCCAGCAAGAATTAATAAAACCCAGAGGATAATTTTTCGCTAATTAACCTGTCATCACTACGGGGCCCCACCACACCGGGCTGCGCCTAACCCCCCAAAAATGGAGAAGCAAAAAAGAAAAAAAAAGAGAAATTTCGGCCGCTGGTGCCGTCTTTGACGGAGGCGGCGGCCTAGAGATCTGGCAGGTTGCTCATGAGCTCCGCGAAGGTTCGCGGCGACGGCACGGTGGGCGTGGCAAGGAGGTTGCGGGGGCTCGGGACGAAGGGGTCGGAGTAGTAGGATTGTGGTTGCCGGTAGGCGCCGCCGTTGCTAGTCCCGCCGCCGCCGCTGCCGCTGCCTGAGGAGCCGGCGCCGGTGGACGCCGCTCGGAGGATGGGGCTCAGCTCGTTCAGCCAGCTGAGGCCGTTCGGGTCGAACGGCAGCGGCGAGAACAGCACGGACGCCGCGGCTGGCGGCAGGGACGACGGCAAAGGGGAGAGGATGCCGGGCCCTGGCCTACCCGCGCCGAGAACCGCCGCGAGGCCGCCGTCGTCGAATCTGTAGTTATTGAAGTCGACGTAATCCGGCGTCGGCGCGGGCATCGGCCGGACGGACCGCTCGATGGTAGCCAGCCTCGCGGCCGGGGACATCGCGGCGGACGGCGAGAGGAGAAGCTCCGGCGGCAGGAAGGACTGCCCCGGCACGGCCTCGTCCATCTGGTAGTCCTGGGTCTGGGCCTCGGAGGGGAGCGCGCCAGAGCCGGGGCCGGTGAGACGCTGCACGAGCGCCATGAACTCGCTGGGCTTGGTGTGGATGATCTTGGGCGACGCGTCGTAGATGATCACCGGCTCCCGCGGCGGCTGGCCTTGCTGCTTCTCCTCCCGCCGGGCGTGGCCCTGCCCCTGGGCCTGCGGCGGCGCCCCGGACGGCTTCTTGATGGCGTGAGACTCGGGGCGCACGCTGAGCCGCGGCGGGCGCGGGCCCTGCAGCTGCAGCTGCCGCCGAGGCGTGGTGGGGCGCCCCGACGGCGAGGTGGCGTCCATCCGCGGAGGCGGCGCCACCCGGATCCGGTCGTGCTCGGACGGCGGCGGCGGCCCGGCGACGGCGCGGGGGAGGACGCGGAGGAGTGGGGAGAGGGCGCCGGGACGGGAGTGTGAGAGGGGGTGGGGGCGGTTCCACATGTGAGGCAGACGGGGTGCGGAGCGTGTGTGGGTGTGTGAGCTCGCTCGGCCGGGACCGAAAAGTCAATCAGCCAGGTCTGGCCTGTGCGGGAACGGGGGTGGATTTTCTACGGCCGCGTGGGCAGGGTTTGTAGTGCGCTCGTTTTGTTCCCGGGCGGTCTGTGTCTGGCACGGAGGAGTCCGGACTCCGGACTCGTTCTCCGCCGCGGGGACGGCAGCCGGCAGTGGTGGGCAGGGCAGTGGACTCGGCTCGCGTCCGCCGTGCCGCGTCGCCGGTGATCGATTATTCTGCTTCGTCTATGTCGGGCTCCGGGTCGCCCTCTCTCTTTCACCGCCGGTTGACGGCGACGTTGCCGGAACCCGGGAGGGGCGAGGGCGAACTGTGCCGCGGGTTGAACGGGTCCGTCAGTGGCCGTGCAGGACATAGTACGGCATGGATCGGGTTTTTTGGTTTCCAAAGTACACGGGGCGCTACCTGGACGGAGCTTGATCGTTCTGCTGGCCGCGGAAAAGGTTTCGCTTGTCCATGTGCAGATCCACGCCAGCATCATCATGATCATATAATTTGGTTGTGACAGCTGGTTCCGGCAAATCTAAGGCTTTTAAATCGATTGCCATAGTCAGCTAGTACCAGTCTACCACGTAGCACATGCTGTGTCTACCCCGACGGACCGCCCTATCTGCTGCCCATGTGCCCTTATCCGTACAGCGGCTGCCCAAATGCTTGATGGTCTTGTCGAGCTGGCTAAATACAGTGGCGGAGGCAGGAAAACTTAATAGGGGGGCCAACTTGATGTAAAGTCTTGTTGGGAAGGGCCAAAGCCAAGAAAACCATGATAATACACAGAATTAGCAGCACGTAATCACTTGTGTAGTGGAAAATTCTGCTTGTTGGCCTGGCCGGGGCCCCTGCTGGCACCCCCCTGCCTCCGCCAAATACCTGCTGCGCAATATTTGCTACAGACTATACTACTTTTACATTCCTTTTTTCTGCGACTTACATTGACCAAAAAAGTAAGGGTAGGAGCAGACATTTCATTCTTGGAAATCTTGGAACTATTTTGGAGACATTTCCTGGCAGGCAATAGCCTCCTGGGAGACAAGCGCACAGGGCACCATAACGTAACTGTCTCCGTAACCATGCTACTGCTGTATCAAAACAAATGGCTGGCCTGCCTCTGCCTGGCCATCCAACAGGAAGTTCTTGAGACGAAATAGGGAAATGCAGCTGGTGGGGTCCATAATTATTGTAAGGTGCAGACTGCAGAGGCAAGTAAATCGGTGCTTCCGTGCATGCATCAGGCTGGTCTGCGTCTCATCTGGGCTCGACGGAGACAGTCAGACAGACCAGCACTGCAAGGTCCACAATACCGCAACGGAACACCGGAATCAGCATCACCGACAGTGAAAGGCGGCAGATCCTATTTCACGCCCGCAGGCGTCAAAAGGACCCGATGCCCCATTTGGGCCCGCCAAGGGTCGTGATGTTTTTTTCTTCTTTTTCCTGTTTCTTTCGTTTCTTTTTTTCTGTTTCTCTTTCTTCTTTCTTCTTTTTTCCGTCTTTTTGTTTCTTTTCCGTGTATTATACACAGTTCATTGCATATTTATATATGAAAATGTTCCTCGTATATTTCAGAAAATGTTCGTTGCGGTTTTTTCAAATTGTTCAACATATATTCACAAAAATGTTCAATGTATATTTAAACATTGCTCAGCGTACAACGTATATCTCAAAAATGTTCAATGTGTGTTTAATATTTGTTCAGCGTATATCAAAAAATGTTCAGTCTGTATTTAAAAACTGTTCAGCGCATATCACAAAATGTGCAATGTATATTTAAAAATGGTTCATCATTTGAAATTTCGAATTTTTTGTTCATGCTTTCAATAAATGTTGATGTTTTTAAAAGTTTGATCAAATCTCTAAATCTGTTCAGGATTTTCAAGCGTTATTAATTTTTGAAGGAAATTGTTCATTTTTTCCAAAAAATGTTGAAAAGTTTGAAAAAAATAAATGGATCTGCCGTTGTACATGGTAGTTTTACTTGTCAGCCAATGCAAATTGGTTCTTAAAGTCGGGCGCCGCAAATCTAACACTAGAACACGTCAGGTTTGTTGGCTAGCGGGAGATCGCGAGTTTGAGCCGTGCAACAATTTTCTGGCGAAGTTTTTTCACACGCCTGGATTCCGCTAGCTCCAACTGGGCCGGCCCGTTCGTGGTTCTCTTCAGAGAAGGCTCAACAACCTGACGTTCGCGGGCGTCATACAGGGGTCTCGTGAAAGGCAGAGGACGGCAAGCAAGTCTAAGTTCGTTCGCAGCGAGAAGTGGGCCCAACATATACCTCCGCAAGGATTTGTAAACATGGATCGCTCAGTGAGCGGGCCCACTAATAATTTGGCCCGTTCGAATAATCAAAATGTACATAAATGTGGTGGAGCATGGTTCCTAAAAGGGGAACGGCTAGCTGACGCTAGTTAGCGTCAAAAGGACGAGCTTTCGCGCATGCGCGAACTGAATGGGCCGGCCCATTCGATGGCGTTGTAGCGAGAGGCCATACCAAGGAATCGAACTGGAAACCTGGCAACCAGGTGTAACCGTTCTTTACCAGTTGAGCTACTAAGCATTTCTGGTTAGTTGATCGCGCAATTTTATTTAAACTCAATGCCGTGACAGATCCAGAAAAAATACAAAAAAATTCAACCATTGAACATTTTTGTAAATATACAACATTCAATTTTTAAATAGACAAAGAACATTTTTGGATACATGCTGACCAATTTTGAAATACACATTGAATATTTTTGTGATATACGCTTAATATTTTGTTAAATATACATAAAATATTTTTTGTAAATATACACTGAACATTTTTTAACTACACATTGAACACTTTTGTGATATAAGCCGTACAATATTGAAATAGAAATTGAACATTTTTGTGATATATGTTGAACAATTTTTATATATACATTGTACATTTTTGTAATATACGCTGAACAATTGTGATTTTTTTATAAAAACCTTTTTTACTATTGTGGACAAGTTTTGAAATCATGAACAAAATTTGGAATTTCGAACATTTCTTAAAACATAGAATGAATATAAAAACGAAAAACATAAAAGAAAAGGAAAGAAAAAATAAATTAAATAGAAAACAGAAACAGAAGAAAACAAGAAAAACAGAAAACCAGTCAAAGAAAAAAAACATGAAAAAAATCGGTCCAGGGAACTCTCTAGAAGGTTCCCAAAACCGTTTGCCTGGCCCTGCTTCAACGCACGAAATGGGCCGGCCCGTTTGCACTGCTCGCTCGTGCGCTTCAGCGAAAGCGGAGCAGATGGACGCACGCGAGCGTCAAATAGGGTTCGCCTCCTAAAAGGGTCTGACTATATCTCATCTAAATGTAAGATGATACTCCCTTCGTTTCAAATTACTTGTCGCGAAAATGGATGTATCCAGAAATAAAATACATCTAAATACATCCATACCAGCGACAAGTAATTTGGAACAGAGGGAGTACCTCACATCTAAATATGACATCAGCACTTACTGTGAACACTGCTATTCATCGGACCTTGTCTTCTTTTATGAACGCTGCTATGCAACGCTTACTGTGAACTCTAACGAACATTCTAACGGGCCAGACCCAGCCCCTCCCACGCTCGCTCAATCTACTACACATTTGTAGTATGATTTTTTTTGTATTTTTTTATCTTTTAGGTTTGGTTTTTTTCTGGTTTTCTTTCAGATTCTTTCCTGTTTGTACTTTTCTGTATTATAAACATTGTTCTAATGTATGTTGAACATTTTTCAAAAACACACTGAACAATTTTTTCATATATGGTGAACAATTTTTTTCAAATGCACACTGAAGAATGTCTTAAATATAGCTGAACATTTTTTCCAAATATACATTGAACAAGATAATATATATGATGAACTTTTTCAATATACATTGAACTTTTTTCCATATACTGTGAATTTTTTAAATATTTTACGGTGAACCTTTTACCAATACCATCTGATTTTTTTAAATGTGTTAAACATTTCTAAAAATAAATAAAAATATAGAAGGGAAATATAAAATAAAAAATCATAAAAATGTTCATGTATTTGAAAAAAAATCCATGGATTTAAAACAATAATGAATTTGAAGAAAAAAATCATGAATTCAAAACATGTTAGTAGTGAATTCAAAAAGTGTTCACATATACGAAAAATGTTCACGTATTCGAAAAAAAGGTCATGAATTCGAAATAATGTTCATAAATTCCAGAAATGATGGCAAATTCAAAATAAATTCAGGTATTCAAAAAATATTTGCAAATTCAAAATATGTCTCAAATAAAATATACATTTTATGGCCACAACAAATTCAAATGTTTAGGATTGCAAAATAGAAAAATAAAAAATTAGTGATACAGATCAAAGGAGAAATAAAATTTGCATATTGTTTTGTTATCCAGTCCAATATGTATTTTAAGGTTTTTGTTTTTCTTGGAGAGAACCAAAAACCATACATATGTATATTATGTTTAGAATTGAAAAGGAGCAAAATAACTAGCAAGTGATTTAATCAAGTAGAAAGATATATATTTCTGGTTGACTAGGCGGAAAAAAAATACTTCGGGCCCAGTTGCTAGTTGAAGGTGGACTTGCAACTGAGGCAGAAATAAAAGGCCAGGCCTAGATTGAGCCCAGTTGTGAGTTGATGGTAGGCTTGCAACTAGGACAAAGAAAACTTTGGGCCCAATTGTGAGTTGATGGTGGACTTGGAACTGGGACAGAAAAACTTCGAGTCGAGTTATGAGCCGAGGGTGAACTTGCAACTGGGACAAAAAAACGACGGGCCAGAACCAACCTCTTGAAGGCTTACAATTGCAGTCGGTGGAAAACAATAGAGGTTGCGAGTCAAAGGTGAACTTGCAACTGAGGCCAAAATAAAATGTTGGGCCTAGATTGAGTCCAGCTGCAAGTTGACGGGGGACTTGCAACTGGTACCACTATGAGCCTAGTTGCGAGTCAAGGATAGACTTGCAACTGGGATGAAAAATAAACTATAGCCTAGTTGCGAGTCAAGGGGTGGACTGGCAACCGAGATAAAAACAAACTATGGGCCTAGTTGCAAGTTGAGGGTGGACTTTCAACTAGGAAAACTACACAAAACTACGCGACCAGTTGCGAGTCAAGGATGGACTTACAACTGGGACACTATGAGCCTAGTTGCTAGTCGAGGGCGGACTTGCAACTCGGATGCAAAAAAACTACACTCTTAGTTGTGAGTCGAGTGTGGACTTGTGGGGTGAAAAACAAACTATATGCCTATTTGAGATTTGAGGGTGGACTTGCAACTAGCACAACTACACAAAACTACGATCCTAGTTGCGAGTTGAGCATGGACTTGCAATCAGTATGAAAACAAAAACTAAGGGCTTAGTTGTGAGTCAGAGGCTGGACATGAAACTAGGACAACAACAAAACGGTGGGCCCAGCTGTGAGTTGAGGTTAGACTTGCAACTAGGACAACTACGAAACTAGGGGCGAGGCTACGATTCAATGGGTAGACTAACAACCGGGATGAAACAAACTACGAGCCCAGTTGTGAGTCAAGGGCGGACTTGCAACTAGGATAACTACAAAAAACTACGATACCATTTACGAGTCGAGGATGGACTTGCAACTATAACAATAACAAACTATGAGCCTAGTCGAGTGTGAGCTCGCAACTGGGATAAAACAAAGACATGCCTAGTTCCGATTCAAAATATCATTGATCTAGTAATTACACAGAACCTAACAAACCATTCAGCCAACTGAAACATCTGCTCAGTTCTTTGGCCTATACAAAACTGATTAAGTGGAATACACCATGAATCGACGTGTTCTCCTCAAAGTAGTTTTTTACGTAATAATATGTGAAAAGGATACCAACACAAAACTCATCCTTTCAATGATCAATACATTGAGTATATTATAGCCCTAAATAAACAATTACCACATGGTACAAGGAGCAATATCTTTCCATGCCTCTTGCAGGGCCTCTTCATTCTTATAAGCTGCATGTGTTGCCCAAGCAAAGTACCCACTAGCTCCGAGAATTCTATTAACCTCCAGGAGGAAGATTCCATCTTCAAAATAGGAAAGTTATGATAACCCATTTAATTACGTTTATCATAACTTTCGTGCCCACAAAATGACCCATATTTGGTTTTTTCAGTTTTTCTTTTTTTTTTGTTTTTCAAATATGCTAACATTTATCAAATTCATCAAGAATTTTCAAATTAACAAACATTTTTTATACACACGTATACTTTTTGAATTCATGAGCATTTTTCAACCACAGAAACATTTTCTTCAAATTTATGAACATTATTAAAATTCTTGATCATTTTCTGAAGATTTTGTGAACATTTTTTTGATTTTATGAAATAGTTTCAAATTTAAAAATATTTTGTGAACTCATGATACATTTTTTGAACTTGCAAACACTTTTAAAATTTGTGAACATTTTTTCAGAAAAATTGTTCACTATATGTTTGTGTAAAGTTCAGTTTATGTTAAAAAAATCATCGTATATTTGAAACAATGTTCAGTGTGTATTAAAAAATATTCATTGTATAACTAGAAAAGTTCATTGTATATTAAATAATATTCTATGTATATTAAATAAATGTTTGTATTGAAATTGTACGGTGTGTCTAATAAAAAAGTTCATCGTATATAAAATTATTCGGCATATATTAAAAAATGTTCAACTTATACCAGAAAAATGTTTAGTGTCTATTCATAAAATATTCACCATATGTTATAGTATTGTTCACTCTATATTAAAATATGGTTTACTATGTGTTAAAATAGAAAATAAAAAACAAAACAAAAAATCATAAGGGCAACTCCAAAGCACGCCCCTAAACTAGCGTCTGTTTTGTTTGGATTTCGTCTGTTTGGGGTTGGCAATGGGGTGGTGTCTGCCTGAATTTCTAGATGACGCACGGTCGAATTTCGGCTACATCTCGTCCGCTGGAGGCCCTTTATACTAAAATCAAGCATAGCAAATATTTCAATCAAACACAGCAACTAGTTCCACATCCAAAATAGTCTTAGAACCTAACCAAAATAAAAACAATATCAAATAGTCTTACAACCCGATTGAAATAAAACCACAATCAAACCGCCTTGGTCGTTGTTGCTATCACCACGCTCATCCGTCACGATCATGTTGTGCATGATCACACAAGTAGTCATCACCATCCAAAGCTTCTAAGTGCTCCATGTCAATGCCAGGTCTCGAACGATACCCCATCGAGATTGAAACACACCAAACGCACGCTCCACATCCTTTCTAGCACTCTTCTGCATTTAGGTAAATCTATGTCTCTTCTCTCCTTGCGGATTGGGTATGGTCTTTACAAGAGTTGACCACTGAGGATAGATACCATCAGCTGGGTAATATCCCTTGTTGCAACAGTGGCCATTGATCTCAAATTTGACCTCTGGGGAGTGGCCTTTTGCAAGCCTTGCAAACACTAGAGAACGCTAAATCACATTGATATCATTGTGAGAACCAACCATGCCAAAGAAAGAATGTCATATCCACAGATCTCGCGAAGCCACCGCTTCAAGTATGACAGTGACACCTTTCACATGCCCCTTGTACTGCCCGTGCCAAGCAAATGGATAGTTCTTTCACTTTCAGTGCATACAATCTATACTATCAAGCATGCCCGAAAAGCCCCTACTGGCATTGATCGCCAACAACCTCTCTGTATCAGCGGCAGTTGGCTATCTCAGGTACTCAGGGTCGAACACTGCCACCACGGCTTTGTAGAAACTATACATTGAGAGGAGACATGTGGACTCCCTCATATGCACATACTCATCCACAAGATCACCGGGAATTCCGTATGCAAGCATGTGAATAGCCGCAGTGCATTTCTGGTAAGAAGAGAAGCCAAGCTTGCCAAGGGCATCCTCTTTGCACTCAAAGTATGATCATATCCTACCACTCCCTGTCGAATACGATTGAACACATGTCTCCTCATTCGGAATCGGCGACGAAATTGATGTGGTTTTAAGAGTGCGGTATTCTCAAAGTAATCGATATAGAGAAGGTGTGGCCTCTCTCCTATTGTGGTTCAAGGCCGGAGCATACCCGGGATAGATCCCCTGAAATGAGGCCGCTTCCTACAAATGTGGTCATGGACGACCAATGCAGCCACCATAAGCTCTTCCTCATCCGAAAGAGCACCTCGAGCTCCCCTCGCAGGCAGCAAAGCAAGGTTGGCGTTGGTGGGTGGGCACCCTACGGCAATGCAGCGTCTGTCGGAAGTTATTGGGGTCAACGGGCGGCGCTGGCGGCTGTAGCTTCTCTCCCACCGGCAACAAGGAACCACAAACGCTGGCAAAAAGCTCTTCCGAAACACGGGCATGGACCAACTATGGTATGATGTGGTCATGGTTCGGACGGCCTTGATGGAAGGCGACGCGGCCGGGAACGGGGTGGCAGCGGCGATGGCGGGGGGTCATAGGACGAAAGGAGGGCAGGAGAAGACGGAAATTGGTTGTTGTTGGGGAACGTAGTAATTTCAAAAAAATTCCTACGCACACGCAAGATCATGGTGATGCATAGCAACGAGAGGGGAGAGTGTTGTCCACGTACCCTCGTAGACCGAAAGCGGAAGCGTTAGCACAACGCGGTTGATGTAGTCGTACGTCTTCACGGCCCGACCGATCAAGCACCAAAATTACGGCACCTCCGAGTTCTAGCACACGTTTAGCTCGATGGCGATCCCCGGACTCCGATCCAGCAGAATGTCGGGGAAGAGTTCCGTCAGCACGACGGCGTGGTGACGATCTTGATGTTCTACCATCGCAGGGCTTCGCCTAAGCACCGGTACAATATTATCGAGGATTATGGTGGAGGGGGGCACCGCACACGGCTAAGAGATCAATGATCAATTGTTGTGTCTATGGGGTGCCCCTGCCCCCGTATATAAAGGAGCAAGGGGGAGGAGGTGCGGCCAGGCAAGGGGCGCGCCAGGAGGAGTCCTACTCCCACCGGGAGTAGGACTCCCCCCTTTTCCATGTTGGACTAGGACTTGGGGGGGGGGGAAGGAGAGAGAGAGGGGAAAGAAATGGGGGGGGGCACCGGCCCCCCCTTGTCCAATTCGGACTTGGGGGGGGGAGGGGCGTGCAACTGCCCCTTGGCCTCCTCTCTAGTTCCTCCACTAGGCCCATTAAGGCCCATTAGGTTACCGGGGGGTTCTGGTAACCTCCCGGTACTCCGGTAAAATGCCGATTTCACCCGGAACACTTCCGATGTCCAAACATAGGCTTCCAATATATCAATCTTCATGTCTCGACCATTTCGAGACTCCTCGTCATGTCCATGATCACATCCAGGACTCCGAACAACCTTCGGTACATCAAAACATATAAACTCATAATGAAACTATCATCGTAACGTTAAGCGCGCGGACCCTACGGGTTCGAGAACAATGTAGACATGACCGAGACATGTCTCCGGTCAATAACCAATAGCGGAACCTGGATGCTCATATTGGCTCCTACATATTCTACGAAGATCTTTATCGGTCAGACCGCATAACAACATACGTTGTTCCCTTTGTCATCGGTATGTTACTTGCCCGAGATTCGATCGTCGGTATCTTAATACCTAGTTCAATCTCGTTACCGGCAAGTCTCTTTACTCGTTCTGTAATACATCATCCCTCAACTAACTCATCAGTTGCAATGCTTGCAAGGCTTAAGTGATGTGCATTACCGAGAGGGCCCAGAGATACCTCTCCGACAATCGGAGTGACAAATCCTAATCTCGAAATACGCCAACCCAACATGTACCTTTGGAGACACCTGTAGAGCACCTTTATAATCACCCAGTTACGTTGTGACGTTTGGTAGCACACAAAGTGTTCCTCCGGTAAACGGGAGTTGCATAATCTCATAGTCATAGGAACATGTATAAGTCATGAAGAAAGCAATAGCAACATACTAAACGATCAAGTGCTAAGCTAACGGAATGGGTCAAGTCAATCACATCATTCTCCTAATGATGTGATCCCGTTAATCAAATGACAACTCATGTCTATGGCTAGGAAACATAACCATCTTTGATCAACGAGCTAGTCAAGTAGAGGCATACTAGTGACACTCTGTTTGTCTATGTATTCACACAAGTATTATGTTTCCGGTTAATACAATTCTAGCATGAATAATAAACATTTATCATGATATAAGGAAATAAATAATAACTTTATTATTGCCTCTAGGGCATATTTCCTTCAGTCTCCCACTTGCACTAGAGTCAATAATCTAGATTACACAGTAATGATTCTAACACCCATGGAGCCTTGGTGCTGATCATGTTTTGCTCGTGGAAGAGGCTTAGTCAGCGGGTCTGCAACATTCAGATCCGTATGTATCTTGCAAATTTCTATGTCTCCCACTTGGACTAAATCCCGAATGGAATTGAAGCGTCTCTTGATGTGCTTGGTTCTCTTGTGAAATCTGGATTCCTTTGCCAAGGCAATTGCACCAGTATTGTCACAAAAGATTTTCATTGGACCCGATGCACTAGGTATGACACCTAGATCGGATATGAACTCCTTCATCCAGACTCCTTCATTTGCTGCTTCCGAAGCAGCTATGTACTCCGCTTCACATGTAGATCCCGCCACGACGCTTTGTTTAGAACTGCACCAACTGACAGCTCCACCGTTTAATGTAAACACGTATCCGGTTTGCGATTTAGAATCGTCCGGATCAGTGTCAAAGCTTGCATCAACGTAACCATTTACGATGAGCTCTTTGTCACCTCCATATACGAGAAACATATCCTTAGTCCTTTTCAGGTACTTCAGGATGTTCTTGACCGCTGTCCAGTGATCCACTCCTGGATTACTTTGGTACCTCCCTGCTAGACTTATAGCAAGGCACACATCAGGTCTGGTACACAGCATTGCATACATGATAGAGCCTATGGCTGAAGCATAGGGAACATCTTTCATTTTCTCTCTATCTTCTGCGGTGGTCGGACATTGAGTCTTACTCAACTTCACACCTTGTAACACAGGCAAGAACCCTTTCTTTGCTTGATCCATTTTGAACTTCTTCAAAACTTTGTCAAGGTATGTGCTTTGTGAAAGTCCAATTAAGCGTCTTGATCTATCTCTATAGATCTTAATGCCCAATATGTAAGCAGCTTCACCGAGGTCTTTCATTGAAAAACTCTTATTCAAGTATCCCTTTATGCTATCCAGAAATTCTATATCATTTCCAATCAGTAATATGTCATCCACATATAATATCAGAAATGCTACAGAGCTCCCACTCACTTTCTTGTAAATACAGGCTTCTCCAAAAGTCTGTACAAAACCAAATGCTTTGATCACACTATCAAAGCGTTTATTCCAACTCCGATAGGCTTGCACCAGTCCATAAATGGATCGCTGGAGCTTGCACACTTTGTTAGCTCCCTTTGGATCGACAAAACCTTCCGGTTGTATCATATACAACTCTTCTTCCAGAAATCCATTCAGGAATGCAGTTTTGACATCCATCTGCCAAATTTCATAATCATAAAATGCGGCAATTGCTAACATGATTCAGACAGACTTAAGCATCGCTACGGGTGAGAAGGTCTCATCGTAGTCAATCCCTTGAACTTGTCGAAAACCTTTCGCAACAAGTCGAGCTTTGTAGACAGTAACATTACCGTCAGCGTCAGTCTTCTTCTTGAAGATCCATTTATTCTCAATTGCTTGCCGATCAACGGGCAAGTCAACCAAAGTCCACACTTTGTTCTCATACATGGATCCCATCTCAGATTTCATGGCTTCTAGCCATTTTGCGGAATCTGGGCTCACCATCGCTTCTTCATAGTTCGTAGGTTCATCATGATCTAGTAGCATGACTTCCAGAACAGGATTACCGTACCACTCTGGTGCGGATCTTACTCTGGTTGATCTACGAGGTTCGGTAGTAACTTGATCTGAAGTTTCATGATCATTATCATTAGCTTCCTCACTAATTGGTGTAGGTGTCACAGAAACCGGTTTCTGTGATGTACTACTTTCCAATAAGGGAGCAGGTACAGTTACCTCATCAAGTTCTACTTTCCTCCCACTCACTTCTTTCGAGAGAAACTCCTTCTCTAGAAAGGATCCATTCTTAGCAACGAATGTCTTGCCTTCGGATCTGTGATAGAAGGTGTACCCAACAGTCTCCTTTGGGTATCCTATGAAGACACATTTCTCCGATTTGGGTTCGAGCTTATCAGGTTGAAGCTTTTTCACATAAGCATCGCAGCCCCAAACTTTCAGAAACGACAACTTTGGTTTCTTGCCAAACCACAGTTCATAAGGCGTCATTTCAACGGATTTTGATGGTGCCCTATTTAACGTGAATGCGGCCATCTCTAAAGCATAACCCAAAACGATAACGGTAAATCTGTAAGAGACATCATAGATCGCACCATATCTAGTAAAGTACGATTACGACGTTCGGACACACCATTACGCTGTGGTGTTCCGGGTGGCGTGAGTTGTGAAACTATTTCGCATTGTTTCAAATGTAGACCAAACTCGTAACTCAAATATTCTCCTCCACGATCAGATCGCAGAAACTTTATTTTCTTGTTACGATGATTTTCAACTTCACTCTGAAATTCTTTGAACTTTTCAAATGTTTCAGACTTATGCTTCATTAAATAGATATACCCATATCTGCTTAAATCATCTGTGAAGGTGAGAAAATAACGATATCCGCCACGAGCCTCAACATTCATCGGACCACATACATCTGTATGTATGATTTCCAACAAATCTGTTGCTCTCTCCATAGTACCAGAGAACGGCGTTTTAGTCATCTTGCCCATGAGGCACGGCTCGCAAGTACCAAGTGATTCATAATCAAGTGATTCCAGAAGTCCATCAGTATGGAGTTTCTTCATGCGCTTTACACCGATATGACCTAAACGGCAGTGCCACAAATAAGTTGCACTATCATTATCAACTCTGCATCTTTTGGTTTCAACATTATGAATATGTGTATCACTACTATCGAGATTCATCAAAAATAGACCACTCTTCAAGGGTGCATGACCATAAAAGATATTACTCATATAAATAGAACAACCATTATTCTCTGATTTAAATGAATAACCGTCTCGCATCAAACAAGATCCAGATATAATGTTCATGCTCAATGCTGGCACCAAATAACAATTATTTAGGTCTAATACTAATCCCGAAGGTAGATGTAGAGGTAGCGTGCCGACCGCGATCACATCGACTTTGGAACCATTTCCCACGCGCATCGTCACCTCGTCCTTCGCCAGTGTTCGCTTAATCCGTAGTCCCTGTTTCGAGTTGCAAATGTTAGCAACGGAACCAGTATCAAATACCCAGGTGCTACTGCGAGCTCTAGTAAGGTACACATCAATAACATGTATATCACATATACCTTTGTTCACCTTGCCATCCTTCTTATCCGCCAAATACTTGGGGCAGTTCCGCTTCCAGTGACCAGTCTGCTTGCAGTAGAAGCACTCAGTTTCAGGCTTAGGTCCAGATTTGGGTTTCTTCTCCTAAGCAGCAACTTGCTTGATGTTCTTCTTGAAGTTCCCTTTCTTCTTCCCTTTGCCCTTTTTCTTGAAACTAGTGGTCTTGTTGACCATCAACACTTGATGCTCCTTCTTGATTTCTACCTCCGCGGCCTTTAGCATTGCGAAGAGCTCGGGAATTGTTTTATTCATCCCTTGCATATTATAGTTCATCATGAAGCTCTTGTAGCTTGGTGGCAGTGATTGAAGAACTCTGTCAATGACACTATCAACCAGAAGATTAACTCCCAGCTGAGTCAAGTGATTATGGTACCCAGACATTCTGAGTATATGTTCACTAACAGAACTGTTCTCCTCCATCTTGCAGCTATAGAACTTATTGGAGACTTCATATCTCTCAATCCGGGCATTTGCTTGAAATATTAACTTCAACTCCTGGAACATCTCATATGCTCCATGACGTTCAAAACATCGTTGAAGATCCAGTTCTAAGCCGTAAAGCATGACACATTGAACTATCGAGTAGTCATCAGCTTTGCTCTGCCAGACGTTCATAACACCTGGTGTTGCTCCAGCAGCAGGCCTGGCACCCAGCGGTGCTTCCAGGACGTAATTCTTCTGTGCAGCAATGAGGATAATCCTCAAGTTACGGACCCAATCCGTGTAATTGCTACCATCATCTTTCAACTTTGCTTTCTCAAGGAACGCATTAAAATTCAATGGAACAACAACACGGGCCATCTATCTACAATCAAACATAAACAAGCAAGATACTATCAGGTACTAAGTTCATGATAAATTTAAGTTCAATTAATCATATTACTTAAGAACTCCCACTTAGAAAGACATCCATCTAATCTTCTAAGTGTTCACGTGATCCAAATCAACTAAACCATAACCAATCATCACGTGAAATGGAGTAGTTTTCAATGGCGAACATCACTATGTTGATCATATCTACTATATGATTCACGCTCGACCTTTCGGTCTCAGTGTTTCGAGGCCATATCTGCATATGCTAGGCTCATCAAGTTTAACCTGAGTATTCTACATGTACAAAACTGGCTTGCACCCGTTGTAGATGGACGTAGAGCTTATCACACCTGATCATCACGTGGTGTCTGGACACGACGAACTTTGGCAACGATGCATACTCAGGGAGAACACTTTTATCTTGAAATTTAGTGAGAGATCATCTTATAATGCTACCGTCAATCAAAGCAAGATAAGACGCATAAAAGATAAACATCACATGCAATCAATATAAGTGATATGATATGGCCATCATCATCTTGTGCTTGTGATCTCCATCTCCGAAGCACCGTTATGATCACCATCGTCACCGGCGCGACACCTTGATCTCCATCGTAGCATCGTTGTTGTCTCGCCAATCTTATGCTTCTACGGCTATCGCTACCGCCTAGTGATAAAGTAAAGCATTACAGGGTGATTGCATTGCATACAATAAAGCGACAACCAGATGGCTCATGCCAGTTGCCGATAACTTGGTTACAAAACATGATCATCTCATACAATAAAATTTAGCATCATGTCTTGACCATATCACATCACAACATGCCCTGCAAAAACAAGTTAGACGTCCTCTACTTTGTTGTTGCAAGTTTTACGTGGCTGCTACGGGCTTAGCAAGAACCGTTCTTACCTACACATCAAAACCACAACGATAGTTTGTCAAGTTGGTGCTGTTTTAACCTTCGCAAGGACTGGGCGTAGCCACACTCGGTTCAACTAAAGTTGGAGAAACCGACACCCGCCAGCCACCTGTGTGCAAAGCACGTCGGTAGAACCAGTCTCGCGTAAGCGTATGCATAATGTCGGTCTGGGCCGCTTCATGCAACAATACCGCTGAACCAAAGTATGACATGCTGGTAAGCAGTATGACTTATATCGCCCATAACTCACTTGTGTTCTACTCGTGCATATAACATCAATGCATAAAACCTGGCTCAGATGCCACTGTTGGGGAACGTAGTAATTTCAAAAAAAATCCTACGCACACGCAAGATCATGGTGATGCATAGAAACGAAAGGGGAGAGTGTTGTCCACGTACCCTCGTAGACCGAAAGCGGAAGCGTTAGCACAACGTGGTTGATGTAGTCGTACGTCTTCACGGCCCGACCGATCAAGCACCGAAATTATGGCACCTCCGAGTTCTAGCACACGTTCAGCTCGATGACGATCCCCAGACTCCGATCCAGCAGAATGTCGGGGAAGAGTTCCGTCAGCACGACGGCGTGGTGACGATCTTGATGTTCTACTGTCGCAGGGCTTCGCCTAAGCACCGCTACAATATTATCAAGGATTATGGTGGAGGGGGGCACCGCACACAACTAAGAGATCAATGTTCAATTGTTGCGTCTATGGGGTGCCCCCTGCCCCCGTATATAAAGGAACAAGGGGGAGGAGGTGTGGCCAGGCAAGGGGCGTGCCAGGAGGAGTCCTAGTCCCACCGGGAGTAGGACTCCCCCCCTTTTCCATGTTGGACTAGGACTTGGGGGGAAGGAGAGAGAGAGAGAGGGGAAAGGAAAGGGGGGGCGCCCCCTCCTTGTCCAATTCGGACTTGGAGGGGGGGGGGAGGGGCGTGCGGCTGCCCCTTGGCCTCCTCTCTACTTCCTCCACTAGGCCCATTAAGGCCCATTAGGTTACCGGGGGGTTCCGGTAACCTCCCGGTACTTCGGAAAAATGCCGATTTCACCCGGAACTCTTCCATGTCCAAACATAGGCTTCCAATATATCAATATTCATGTCTCGACCATTTCGAGACTCCTCGTCATGTCCGTGATCACATCCGGGACTCTGAACAACCTTCGATACATCAAAACATCTAAACTCATAATGAAACTGTCATCGTAACGTTAAGCATGCGGACCCTACTGGTTCGAGAACAATGTAGACATGAACGAGACACGTCTCCGGTCAATAACCAATAGCGGAACCTGGATGCTCATATTGGCTCCTACATATTCTACGAAGATCTTTATCGGTCAGACCGCATAACAACATACGTTGTTCCCTTTGTCATCGGTATGTTACTTGCCCGAGATTCGATCGTCGGTATCTTAATACCTAGTTCAATCTCGTTACCGGCAAGTATCTTTACTCGTTCTGTAATACATTATCCCGCAACTAACTCATTAGTTGCAATGCTTGCATGGCTTAAGTGATGTGCATTACCGAGAGGGCCCAGAGATACCTTTCCGACAATCAGAGTGACAAATCCTAATCTCGAAATACGCCGACCCAACATGTACCTTTGGAGACACCTGTAGAGCACCTTTATAATCACCCAGTTACGTTGTGACGTTTGGTAGCACACAAAGTGTTCCTCCCGTAAACGGGAGTTGCATAATCTCATAGTCATAGGAACATGTATAAGTCATGAAGAAAGCAATAGCAACATACTAAACGATCAAGCGCTAAGCTAACGGAATGGGTCAAGTCAATCACATCATTCTCCTAATGATGTGATCCCGTTAATCAAATGACAACTCATGTCTATGGTTAGGAAACATAACCATCTTTGATCAACGAGCTAGTCAAGTAGAGGCATACTAGTGACACTCTGTTTGCCTATGTATTCACACAAGTATTATGTTTCCGGTTAATACAGTTCTAGCATGAATAATAAACATTTATCATGATACAAGGAAATAAATAATAACTTTATTATTGCCTCTAGGGCATATTTCCTTCAGTTGTGTCCCCGACGGGCGGGCCTGGGGACAAGGGCGCGCGTCCCCCACCCGTCCGCGTGTGTGTGTTCGTTTGGACGCAAACACGGCCCAAAGTTGGGCCAGAAATGAGTCGAAAACAGATAAAAAACGGACATTGATCCGTTTAGTCTCACGCGTTGGGTCGTGTTTTCTATCTGTTTACCCTTAAACAAACACGACTGAACCATTTGGGATTGTGCGTTAGAGTTGCCCTAATAGAAAATATAAAAAGAAAACCCACCGCACTAGCTTAGTGATGCTACTAGTGCATGTGCCCTCGCTTTTTTGAGACAAACTCGCCAAGCTTTATTTATGTCAAAATGTTCTATGGTAGAAAAATAAGATCACCAGGGTGACCAAGCCAGACATGGCGGCCAAAACCTAGAGATAAAGCATGCTTGGCGAGGTTGTGAGCCTCGATATTTGAGCTCCTAGACTCATGGACTATACTGCAAGAAGGAAACAATGCCGTGTGCTCCATGATTTCATGTGTTATTGCTCCATACCTGCCGAAGAGCCTTGCTTAATTCCGTCCACTGCTGCCTTGCAATCCGTCGCTATATGTATATTATGGATATACAAGTCATCTGCCAAAGATAGAGCTTCAAGGAATGCCATTGCCTCGAGCGTCTCAGGGTCTGCAATATGCCTGAATGTTATACACGAAGCTCCCAAAAACATACCTCTCGAGTCACTGCTCACAACAGCCACCACGCTGTAGCTCCCGTCTCTCCTTACTGCCGCATCAGTGTTGAATTTCGTATAATTTGCTGGGGGCGGCACCCATGCTGACGATCATATACTCTACCTTGTCAATTGAACCATCCTGGGATTTGCTATCATATCCAAATCAGCAATGAACGAACTAATGAAGCTATGGGTAGACAGCGGGCTCTGGAAGATATCTTCGTGGATCACTTTCCGCCTCGCCTTCCAAATAGCCCATAGAGTCACAACCATCCTGGTGAATTCACTCTGAGAGAGAGTTTCATTCATCAAGCTCAGCCACTCCCTCGCATTCAGATCCTCATGAGCACACATATGTTCGACAGTTTCATCAAGCGCTAATGCCCATACGCACCTCGCCATCGTGCAGTTTATTAGAGCATGCCTCCAACTGTCCCCTGTTGAACATATTGTACACACTGCTGTGGTAGACATATTCCGGTGATTAAGTATATCAGCAGTTGGCAACGAGTCATGGCAGAGCCGCCAGATAAAAATTTTAAGTTTAGATGGGACTCTCATCTGCCATATTAGTGTCCACTTCCTCTCCTCAGCATTTGTGTCCAATGGGCCCTCGATTTGTTCCAGCCAGTTTTCCCTCTGAGTCTTCGTCTTCATTAACATCTTATAAACTGAGCCCACTGAGAACTTGCCCCGTCTATCAGCTCCCCATGCCCAGAAATCATCGATCCTTCGAGTACACAAAGGGATCTTCAATATTGCTTCCGCATCAACAGGCAAAAAGGAAGCCCGAACCAAAACCTCTCGCCATTCCCCCAGTGGGGCATTGATGAGCTCAGAAACAAAAGTAGGGGGATTGTCAACTAGATCAGCCATTGGTCTTTTAACTCCATCCCTCGGTAGCCAATTCTCTTCCCAAATTTTAGTGGACTCACCCGTTACAATCCTCTTAATGATTCCTTGGGCTAAAATGTCACGTCCATCTACGATTGCCCGCCATACCTGAGAAGGGTGAGTGCCCAAACTTGCCTCAAGTATACTGCTGGAAGGACAGTATACCGCCTCTAAAATTCTTGCACTGAGAGTTGTTGGGTCATGTAGTAGCCTCCATGCTTGTCTGGCTAGGAGGGATAAGTTAAAGAGTTCCATGTCACGGAATCCCAATCCTCCCCAAAACTACAGTTTTGTGCATACATCCCACGAGACCCAATGCAGTTTCCTTTTCCCCCTCTTGCTTCCCCACCAAAATTGACGGATGACTGCAGATATGCTTTCACAAACTCCCCTCGGTAATCTGAAGCAAGCCATTGAATAGACCGGGATAGCTTGAGCAACTGCCTTGATAAGAACTTCCTTACCCCCATAGGATAATAATTTCTCCATCCAGCCTTTTACCTTCTCCCACACTCTGTCCCTCAAATATTTAAAAGATCCGTTTCTTGAAATCCCCACATCAGTTGGCATCCCCAAGTATCTCTCACTAAGCTACTCGTTATGAACATTGAGTGTTCCCTTTATTCCATCACAAATCACCCGAGGGCATCCCTTGCTAAAAAAGATAGAGGATTTCTCGTTGTTTACCTTCTGTCCTGATGCGTTACAGTAAGTTTCCAACAAGTTTGACACTACCACTGCCCCCTCATTGCTCGCCTTGAACAGCAGCAGGCTATCATCAGCAAAAAGAAGATGGTTAACAACCAGAGCTATCGGTGCCACCTTTACTCCCACGAAGCTCGATGACTGAGAACTGTTTTTAAGAGGCACGAAAGGCCCTCCGCTGCTATCAAGAAAAGATAAGGGGAGATCAGGTCTCCCTGCCGAATACCTCTGGACAGTTTAAATTGATCAAGTTTCTCACCATTGAACAAAACCGAGAACGAAATAGATTTAATCATTCCCATAACAGTATTTATCCATGTTTGTGCAAAACCCAATTTCACCATAATTGCTTCTAGATAGTCCCACTCAAGCCTATCATAGGCTTTCATCATATCTAATTTTAGTGCACAATGGCTATTAGTCTTGGATCTGCTTCTCTTCATAAAATGCAAACATTCATAAGCACAAATAATATTATCCGTAATTAGCCTCCCTGAAACACAAGAGGATTTCTCTTCTGATATGATATCTGGAAGGATTTGCTTCAATCTATTTGCCACCACTTTCGAAGCTATTTTGTAAAGAACATTACACAAACTGATGGGTCTAAACTGAGTTAGAAGGGTGGGATTCATTACCTTGGGAATTAGTACCAAAAAGTATCATTTATGCATTCAGGACTCTCCTCCCCCCTTACTATCCTCAACACCGCCCGAGTGACCTCTTCCACACAAATGTCCCAGTGTCGTTGATAGAAGTGTGCAAGAAAGCCATCCGGCCCCGGGGACTTTGTAGGGTACATTTGAAACAAAGTTGTTTTAACTTCATCGCTGCTATAGGCTGCACCTAACATTTCATTCATCTGCGCCGTAACCTTCCGTGGCACATGATCTAGAACCCTATCCATATTAGAGACCCCTTCGGACCTATACAGGTCCTCATAAAATTTTGACACCATAGACTTCAGCTCCTTCGGGTCCTCAACCATCACGCCCAAAGAATTGGAAAGGGCCTTGATCATGTTTTTCTTCCTCCTCAAGCTTGCACGGATATGAATTTTTTGTATTCCTGCCCCCTTCAGCTAACTAGTTGATTCGCGAGCGTTGTCTCCATAACATTTCTTCCCTGTGATACAGCTCCACTAGCCGATCATTTATCTTGATTTCCACATGACTCGGCCCTGTTCTAGCCCGATTACTATGAAGCTTTTCCAGTTCCCTTTTCAAAGCTCTAATCTCCTTACGTACAGACCCAAACGTATCTGCATTCCATGACTTGAGACTACCCGACAAAGAAGCCAACTTCCGTTTCATATCCTCCACTCTTGTACAAGGCTGGTTTGCTGTCCAAGCCTCCACTATCGTCTCTTTCAGATTTTCATGTGTTTCCCAAGCCGTCTCATATCTGAACAACGACGGTGGGCGAGAGACTCCCGCTGCTCCGTCTAGCTGCAGGTGGATTGGACCATGATCTGACGTGGCTAAGGTAAGATGATTCAGACACGCCAAAGGAAAGCGAGCGTTCCACTCCGCTGTACCCAGGGCTCTGTCTAACCTCACTCGAGTATATGTGCCACCCACCACCTTCTTCTCAAATGTCCAAAACCTGCCCTTAAAGCCAATGTCCAGTAACCTACAAGTGTCAACCATATCTCTGAAGCCTTGTATTTGTGCATTGCTTCTTTGACCTATCCCATCATGTTCTTCCCGACGTAAGACTTCATTGAAATCTCCAATGCATAGCCAGGGAAGCTCGCTCGAACCACTGATGTTTTTAAGTACATCCCATGTTTGATGCCAAAGATGTGTTTGGGCTTCGCCATATACCACTGTTAAGCGCCATGGTTCATTGATCGTGTTAGCCACCTCACAATCCACATGATACATAGAGTAACCCAAAATCTCAATGTTTATTGAATTATTCCAAAAGATACCAATACCTCCACTTCTACCATTACTATCTATTGCATAAGCTTTATCATAGCCTATGGAACTAGCCATACTCTCTACCCTAACTTTATTAATCTGTGTTTCGACAATACAAAGCACAGTAGGGGTAAACTTCTTTGTCGTCTCACGAAGTTCACGAACTGTCGAGGATTTACCCGCACCTCGGCAGTTCCAACATATCATATTCATTGTGCCCGGCGGCACTCCTCGAAGGAGCCCGCCGATATTGCAACTGTATTGTCCTGAGTCTGATTGTTTTGTCCCACCTCTTTTCCTTCTTGTACCTTTCTCAGCCTTTTATTATCCTTCCTTGGTGACACATAGACTGGGGGCAAGGGCGGGACCCCTGAAGGTGGCACACCTGCCACCACCATGGCACCCAAGTTTTCCATAGCTGACTGGTGATCCACCAGCGTCTCTGACTACTGCGATATATTATCATGAGAAGATCTCTTGTAGTGCACTTTCCCCAGATTGGTTTCAGAAAACTGCTGCTCCACCGCTTGTCCTTTGGCACCTTGTTTAGCTCCTGTTACGGCCTGGGTTCCTAGCTCGCCCACGGCCACGATCTCCTATGAAAAAACCTCTCCCTCCAGTCGGCTGGCTGTAATTTACAGTTCTGCATTTTGCAATCATCCAAGACCCCCACTTAAAGTCATCCTCCTTCCAAACCCCATTGCCACATTCATCATAAATATGCCCCATCAATCCACAGACCTTACAGAAAAACGGGATCTTTTCATACTTCACCATTAACATGCGTGTGCCTTCCCCAGTCACCGTGAGCGGGATGAAACGGGTCAAGGGTTTTGCTGTTAGAACCCTAGCCCTCACCCTCACATAATCTCCTTCATAGTACAGTGTTGGATGGAGTTGCACCTCTCTCACCTTCCCAATCCTACGAGCTAGCTGATCTACCACTGGTTCACGACGATAAATCTCCGGTACCTTGTGGATTTGAGCCCAAACATACAGTCCATCTAGCACAAACTCCTTTGGGTATGTCTTCCCATCATAATCCTCGATTACCACCGCCAAATTCCTGAATAGCCAAGGGCCCCCATGGACCACTTTTTTCCAATCTCCAAGACAAAACATCTGGAAGATGAATAGGTTTGACCCAGCCTCACGAAATTTTGGGGTCTGCGCAAGGCCCTATACGAACTTCATGTTGTCAAAGAAAGCAGTCGAACTAAAGGGTCGATATGTGTTAACCCTAGCTATCACCATCCACTGCGCTTCTGCCTCAAAAGACTTTATAAAACCTCAGACCCGCGCAAGCGTTGCCTCCCTCGATCTCCCTCAGCACCCGTATGCGAGCGCTAAATCGGTATGTAGTGTAGAAGATGGAATCTCACGCCAGCAAGAACAGCCGCCGACGGAGCCAAAACCCTAATCGAGAGGGTACATAGGTAGTAACCTTGCTGGCGCATTTTTGAGTAATTGCATGTGCCCTCGCTGCTGGCTACTATTCCACTCGATAGGCAAGGCCCATGTAGGTACCATGTACTCCCTCCGTTCCGAATTACTTGTCTTGGATTTGTTTAGATACGGATGTATCTAGACTCAATATCTAGCACTAAAATGAGTCTAGATACATCCGTATCTAAACAAATCCAAGACAAGTAATTCGAAACGGAGGGAGTACGTGCGAGCGACGGCTGGGATACAAATCGCTTTAAGCGACATATATCGGGAACTTCTATACGGCGCTTCAGGTAAAACCTATTAGACACCCGCGTGCGTCAAACTGCTGCAGCGTGCGCTTCCCGTTCGTGGCAGAGCGTGCTTCCCTTTCGCTTCTTTGGTTTTTCGTTCATTTTCTTCTATTACCTTTTTGTTTTGTTCTATCTTTTGGGTTTTTTCTTTCTAGTTCTTTTAGTTATTTTTTATTTTACTTTTTTCTTTCTCTTTCTCTTTTACATTAAAGAAATGTTTCATCATGTATTTATTTATTATTACTTTAATACGATGAACAGTCTGTGTTTCTTCTTTTTATTTTTAATTTTCTTCCTTTCTTGTGTATTATATAAGAGTTCATCTTGTATTACAAAAAACATTCATCATATATTTAAGACAAATTTTACCTTATATTAAGAAAATATTCATTGTGTACTTCAAAAATGTTCAACATGTATCACAAAAATGTTCAATGAGTATTTTCAAATTGTTCAGGGTATATCATAAAAATTTTAATATGTATTTTCAAAATTTCAGCATATATCACAAAAATGGTTCAATGTGTGCTTAAGAAATGTTCATCGTATATTACGAAAATGTTCAATGTATATTAAAAAAAATGTTCAATGATCGAATTTTTATTTTTGGATCTGTCTCTAAATGTAGTTCTTAAGTATTCACGCAGCCTATTGACCGCAATCACCAAGTGGTAAGGGATGCTAAGCCTCTATCCTAGGGTTAGGGTTAGGGCCAGCCCATTCAATTGCGCCCTGCACGAATGCTCGTCTTCTTGATGCACGTGATCGTCTGCTAGGGCTCTCGGCGCTTCAAGCGAATTTGAATTTTTTTTATTGATTTACTCTTCTTTTTTGAATTAATGATAGAAAATAATTTCAAAAATAAAAGTTCATGAATTTGAAAAAAGTCATCAATTTACTGTTATTTTTGCGAAATAAGAAAATAATTCACACATTTAGCAAACAAAAAAGAAATAAAATTAAGGAAAGAAAAAAAGATAAAAGATAAAAGAAGATAAGAACGGAGAAAGGAATGGGATAGTGGTAACTAATCGTAACAGAAATGGTGGACCTATGGTTGGATGGTTAGAGGGACTGTGGTATTCCCAGCTCACTAGGGTTCAAGTCCTGGTGCTCGCGTTTATTTTTGGAATTATTTCAGGATTTCTGGTGATGCGCATTCAGTGGGAGGAGACGTTCCCGTCGACGACGAGGTGCTTATGTTCACTTCTTAAATTTCAAGATGATATGACGGCTCAGTCTTTCGAAGGTGCACATAGGGGTAGGATGTGCGTGTGTGCGTTTATAGGGGTAAGTGTATGCACATATATATGAGTGTTTGCGTCTGTACTGTGTTAAAAAAGTGGCTTGATGGTTATCGCGCACAATACTTTGAACTAGAAAGTCCCTGGTCGAATCCCGCGATCTCATCTTTTTTCCATTTAAGAATAAAAAAAATTAGACAGGCCGGCCCAATTTGTGGGAGTGTGTGCGCCCATTTGTAAAAAGACCTATAACGGCTGCCTGAAGCGCCAAATAGGAAGGGCCATATATATCACCACCCACAAAAAACTAAGTTCACGTGGCAGCACGTTTTTACTTTTTGATGATTATGATTGAAAAATTGAAATGTTAACAAAACATAGTAAATCGCCATGCCAGTAAATAAAATTGTCGTGCTCTTGATGGTAAGATGTCCATGAAAAAACATTACATACAGAAAGTAACCATGATCGAAATAATGAAATTGCCATGCCAGTAAAAATAAATATTCATACTCTTATTAAAAAATGGCTATGCTCTATATTTCCTTTGTCTTAATAAAAGAATCACATAAAAGAATTTTGCCATGATGGAAAACAATAAAATTGACATGGCGGTAAAGCTAAAATTGCCATGTTCTTATTAAGAAAGTAGATACATTAAGTTTTCAACAGAAACATATATAGTCTGTCATTTAGAGTTAAACAAATGTTGCCATCTTGTGGTATGAGCAAGTTGTATGAAAACACAACAACAAATTTGCAAAAGACCCGTCGCAAAAAAAAACACACAACAAAAAAAGAATGCCGTTGGAAAAAGTTATATAAAAGCCTATACAAAATGATGGCAAAAATTAGAAAAGATGTTCTCTAGTTTATGGCCCAAAAAAGAAAAAGTATGTAAGAGTGACATGACAAATTCAGGAAATTTAGATTTCTAAATGTAGGAAATTTGTACTTAGTGACATGGAAATTCATACAAAAAAAGATAAATATGTGTAGGCAAGTGTAAGAATTTTTGAACTAGTGACATGCCAATTTTTTCTTCTGAAAATGCCATGTCACTAGATCAATTTTTCTTAAATTTGCCATGTCGCAAACACAAATTTACCTACATATTTCTTGGATGCACCCGAAGAAACGTCGTGGTACGTATGTTATATACAACAAATTTGCCATGATCCAAAGAAACAATAAATGTTAAAAATGTAAACAGAAAGCACATGACAAATTTGCCATGATTATTTTAAAAACAAAATACAAGCATATAACAAATTTGCAAAGATCCATGGCAAAAACTATGTAAAAAGACTATACAAAGCCATGGAATTTCCTAAGATGGAGTACAAATGCCATGTTACAAGTGTTATATATAATAAATTTGCCATGGTAATTGTAATAAAAACAAGAAACCAACTTTTGTCGTCTGAGTAGACCACATGAGGGCAAAAAGTTAGAATCATGGCAATTTTTTAAAGATTGGCTCTATATTTGGTTCAGATGTCATAGCAAATGCAGAACAGAATGTAATGTTACATGGGAAATTTTAGGGAAAATTCCTCATTGAACATGTCAAAAAGTGTACATAAATTTTGGAAAAAAGGTTGCGTGGCAACTATCAAAAACTTGTTTGATAACTAAAACAATCATAACAAAATGCCACGTGTAGCAGAATTTGCCTTTCTACCCATGATAGTGAAATCTACCAAGCACTAGGTTTTGCACCTCACAAACACACATTTGCATGTGTTGGCATTTTGTGTTATGCAAAATGTTTGTGATGGTCGTATGGTGTCGGAGCTAATCTGATAGATTATCCTAACTAGGTGACTTGACACAATGGTAACAGGGACAAGGTTTTTACCTAGGTTCGGGCTCTCACGGAGGAGATAATACCCTACGTCCCGGTCTTTGCTTTATCGCATTGGGATGTGTACAGAGTGCAAAGTACCATGTGTCTATCTACGAGCCCGGACCCTTGTTTATATAGCATACTGGGACCCTAGGGTGAAAAAACCTAGTCGGCTACATACAGAGAGGTACAATCCGCCATGATCCTAGCTTCTGGTCTTGCACGCCAAGTGTTCTAGAATCTTCTGGTATACCGTCATGGGCCGCCCAAAGTAGCCCAGGACGGAACCGACAAAGAGATCATCTGCCCGGCACACCAGGCCAGGAGCCGACGTGGTGATGATCCCCTTTGAGATCGTGCATTTGAAGGAAAAGTTATCGCAATTGGGAGGTTGTAAACCCTACCTGCGAGAATCCGCATCAACGATTGATAACCCACAAGTATAGGGGATCAATTGTAGCCTCTTTCGATAAGTAAGAGTGTCGAACCCAACGAGGAGCTAAAGGTAGAACAAATATTCCCTCAAGTTCTATCGACCACCAATACAACTCTACGCACGCTTAACGCTCCCTTTACCTAGAACAAGTATGAAACTAGAAGTACTTTGCAGGTGTAACGGGATAGGTTTGCAAGAATATAAAGAGCACGTAAATAAAAACTAGGGGCTGTTTTAAGTAAAGAAGCAATAAAGTTAGTATAGCGAGTGTGGAAAAGTGGCGGTAGGAGTTGCTAAATTGTCCCCAAGCAATTGACTACGTTACTAGACCGATAGCAAGTTTCATGTGGGAGAGGCCACTGCTAGCATGTCATCCCTGACTTGGAATTCAATGCACTTATGATTGGAACTATTAGCAAGCATCCGCAACTACTAACGTTCATTAAGGTAAAACCCAACCATAGCATTAAGATATATTGGCCCCCTTCAATCCCGTATGCATCAATTTCTATGCTAGGTTGAAGCTTCTGTCACTCTTGCCCTCCAATACATAGTCCTATCAACATACAACTAACCCTATGGTGTGATCCACGCGCGCGCTCATATGATGGGCACCAACGGACAAAAGCATAACCACAAGCAAATTAAATCAATCATAGTAATTCACCAATCACCGATAGGACAATGAAAATCTAGTCAGACATCATAGGATGGCAACACATCATTGGAAAATAATATGAAGTATAAAGCACCATGTTCAAGTAGAGGGTACAACGGGTTGCGGGAGAGTGGACCACTGGAGATAGAGGGGGGAAGGTGATGGAGATGTTGGTGAAGATGGCGTAGGTGTTGGTGAAGATCGCGGTGATGATGATGGCCCCGGCGGCGTTCTGGCGCCACCGAAAGCGAGGGGGAGAGAGCCCCCCTTCTTCTTCTTCTTCCTTGACCTTCTCCCTAGATGGGAGAAGGGTTTCCCCTCTGGTCCATGGCCTCCATGGCATGGGAGGGGCGAGAGCCCCTCCAAGATTGGATCTGTCTCTCTGTCTCTCTCTATTTCTGCGTTCTGGGATTCTGCCCTTTTACCGTTTCTTATATATCCGGAGATTCGTAACTCCGATTGGATTGAAACCTTCGCCCTGATTTTTTCCCTCCAAAAATTAGCTTTGTTGCGGCCAAAGAAGAGCAGCAACTGCCTTACAGGGGGCCCACGAGGGTCAGGGGCGTGACCCCCTGCCTCATGGCCCCCTCGGGCACCGTCTCGCGTTGATTCTTTTCCCATATTTCACAAATATTCCAAAAATATTCTTCCTCCGTTTTTACTCCGTTTGATATGGATTTTCTGCGAAAAAAACATGCAACAAACAGGAACTGGCACTGGATCAATATGTTAGTCCCCAAAAATAGTATAAAAAGTTGCCAAAAGTATATGAAAGTTGTATAATATTGGCATGGAACAATAGAAAATTATAGATACGACGGAGACGTATCAGCATCCCCAAGCTTAATTCCTGCTCGTCCGCGAGTAGGTAAATGATAAAAATATAATTTTTTATGTGGAATGCTACCTAGCATAATCTTGATCACATATCTAATCATGGCATGAATATTAAGACACGAGTGACTCAGAGCAATAGTCTATCATTTGATATTAAGACAATAATACTTCAAGCATGCTAACCAATCAATTATGTCTTATCAAAATAACATAGCCAAAGAAAGCTCATCCCTACAAAATCATATAGTCTGGCTATGCTCCATCTTCACCACACAAAGCATTCAAATCATGCACAACCCCGATGACAAGCCGAGCAATTGGTTCATACCTTTTAACGCGCTTCAGCCTTTTCAACCCTCACGCAATACATGAGCGCAAGCCATGGACATAGCACTATGGGTGGAATAGAATATGATGATGGAGGTTCGTGTGAAGAAGGCAAAAAAAGAGGCTAATCAACGGGCTATGGAGATGCCCATCAATTGATGCCAATGTCAGGAGTAGGGATTGCCATGCAACGGATGCACTACGAGCTATAAGTGTATGAAAGCTCAAACTAGAAACTAAGTGGGTGTGCATCCAACTTGCTTGCTCATGAAGACCTCGGGCATTTGAGGAAGCCCATCATCAGAATATACAAGCCAAGTTCTATAATGAAAATTCCCACTAGTATATAAAATTGATAACTCAAGAGACTCTCTATATGAAGAACATGGTGCTACTCTGAAGCACAAGTGTGGTAAAAGGATAGTAACATTGCCCCTTCTCTCTTTTTCTCTCATTTTTTTGTTTTTTGTTTTGGTGGGCTTCTTTGGCCTCTCTTTTTATTTGGGTTTCTTTGACCTCTTTTATTTATTTTTAAAGTCCGGAGTCTCATCCCGACTTTGGGGGAATCATAGTCTCCATCATCCTTTCCTCACTGGGGCACTGCTCTAATAATGATGATCATCACACTTTTATTTACTTGCAACTCAATATTACAACTCGATACTAGAACAAAGATATGACTCTATATGAATGCCTCCGGCGGTGTACCGGGATGTGCAATGATCTAGCGTAGCAATGACATTAAAAAATGGACAAGCCATGAAAACATCATGCTAGCTATCTTACGATCATGCAAAGCAATATGACAATAAATGCTCAAGTCATGTATATGATGATGATGGAAGTTGCATGGCAATATATCTCGGAATGGCTATGGAAATGCCATGATAGGTAGGTATGGTGACTGTTTTGAGGAACATATAAGGAGGTTTATGTGTGATAGACCGTATTGTATCACGGGGTTTGGATGTACCAGCGAAGTTTGCACCAACTCTCGAGGTGAGAAAGGGCAATGCACGGTACCGAAGAGGCTAGCAATGGTGGAAGGGTGAGAGTGCGTATAATCCATGGACTCACATTAGTCATAAAGAACTCATATACTTATTGCAAAAGTTTATTAGCCCCCGAAGAAAAGTACTACTACGCATGCCCCCAGGGGGATAGATTGGTAGGAAAATACCATCGCTCGTCCCCGACCGCCACTCATAAGGGAGACAATGAATAAATACCTCATGCTCCAACTTCGTTACATAACGGTTCATCATACGTGCATGCTACGGGACTTGCAAACCTCAACACAAGTATTTCTCAATTTCACAATTACTCAACTAGCACGACTCTAATATCACCACCTTTATATCGCAAAACTATTGCAAGGAATCAAACATATCATACTCAGTGATTTACAAGTTTTATGTAGGATTTTATGACTAACCATGTGAATGACCAGTTCCTGTCATCTCTCTAAATAGATATAAGTGAAGCAAGAGAGAATTCTACAAATGGCGGTTTTCTATGTGAAGAGAAACATGCAATCCAAACTTTAAATGATATAAGTGAAGCACATGAAACGTTCTATAAAGCCATACTCAAAAGATATAAGTGAAGTGCAATGAGCATTCTATAAATCAACCATGGACTATCTCATACCAGAATGGTGCATCAAAGAAAAGTGAAAACTAAATGCAAAATACGCTCCAAGATTGCACATATCGCATGGACGAAACGAATCCGAAAACATACTGATACTTGTTAAAGAAAGATGGGATGCCTTCCGGGGCATCCACAAGCTTAGACGCTTGAGTCTCCTTGAATATTTACTTGGTGTGCCTTGGGCATCCCCAATCTTGAGCTCTTGTCTCTCCTCCTTATCCTCATATCGAGACCTCCTCGATCTTTGAACACTTCATCCACACAAAACTTTAACAGAAAACTCGGTAAGATCCGTTAGTATAATAAAGCAAATCACTACCCTAAGTACTGTTGCAAACCAATTCATATTTTGTTTTTGCATTTTATCTACTGTAATATAACTTTTCCATGGCTTAATCCACTGACATAAATCGATAGTTTCATCAAAACAAGCAAACTATGCATCAAAAACAGAATCTGTCCAAAACAGATCAGTCTGTAATAATCTGAACATTCACCATACCTATGGTGCTCCAGAAATTCTACAAAAAATAAAAAAAATAAAAAAGTTGTATATAAAGACAGTGCAAAAAGTTTGACAACCGTTTGACGTTCCAGTAAAAAATGTAAAATCGCGCACTACAGCCAAAGTTTCTGTCCTGCACCGCACAAACCAACAAGCAAAGTAAACATCCTAAAGGCAAACCTTGGCATATTATTTTTATTTTTAAACCTTATAAAAGCACACAACAGAAATAAATGACTCTCTAAAACTTCCGGGTTGTCTCCCTGGCAGCGCTTTCTTTAAAGCCATTAAGCTAGGCATATAGTGCTCAAGTAATGGATCCACCCGGATCCCAATGTATATCAAAGCCAATTTTAATTAACAATGCTTTCTAATTTAGTAGTGAGCACAAAGTAACATATATCATATAACAGCGAAGTCTAACTCTCTTCCTATGCATTGGCATGTCATAAAAGAACAATTCTTGCACACATAGTAAAGGCCAATGCATAGTATAAACAATTTCTTGCAATTTTATCATGTTGGAAACATAGAGAGGCGGAGATGTAGTTCCTCTCTCATAATAATTGCAAGTAGGAGCAGAAAGCACATGCATATTATATCTATCAGAATCATCATGTGTAATAGTAAAACGCAACCCATCAATATAATCCTTAATAAGGGCAAACTTCTCTGATATAGTGTAGTCGGGAGAATTCAAAAAGATAATAGGACTATCATGCGTGGGTACAATAGCAACAATTTCATGTTTAACATTAGAAACTATAGCAAGTTCATCTCCATAAGCATAATTCATATTGGCATCTTGGCCACAAGCATAGCAAGCATCATCAAAAAGAGATATTTCAAAAGAATCAATGGGATCATAACAATCATCATAGCATTCATCCTTCGGTAAGCACGAAGGGAAATTAAACAATGTATGAGTTGAAGAGTTACTCTCATTAGAAGGTGGGTACGGGTGATCAATCCGCTCTTCCTCCTTTTGTTCTTCGCTCTCCTCCTCATCTTTTTCATCCAATGAGATCACAATGTCATTAGTTTCTTCTTCCATAGACTCCTGCAAAATATTAGTCTCTTCTTGGACAGCTGAGGAGTCCTCAATATATGGTTTAACATAAGCATTAGAAGCATAATTATCATAACAATATTTAAGTATGTCAAATTTTTCATATTTGTAAAGAGTAGCATCATACTTTTCAATCAAAGAAGCAATTTCATAAGCACCCTTAAAAGCAACAAATTCTTCAATTTGTTGAACATCCTAATAATTATAAACACCCTTAGCATACGAAGATACGATTCCATTATCACTAAACTCACATTGGTAGGGAAGGTGTTTCTTAGGGTTTTCAGAACAACAAGTAACATCATATATTTCACATAAATTCCAAGCATAGCACTGCAAACGATGAATTTGATCCAGTAAAAGTTCCCCTTTTTGAGATAAGTGGTGTCGCACATAATAAGCATGCTCATCTAAAGATTTGCCCTCAACTAAGCTAGTTGGGGTTTCAGCACGAGCACAAAGGGATCGAAGATGATCCAAGTAAAAAGCTTTAGGAGTGTGATAGATTTTGAATGGTTCTTCAACCACTGGTTCAGTAGATACAACTAATTTTTTTGGTATTTTGCGTTTCCTACCCATAACTAAAGATAGAAAACAACTAAGAACAACAAATAAAAATTACTTAGTGATAAAGCAAACAAGCACACACACGAGAATATTCACCCCACACTATTGCTCCCCGACAACGGCGCCAGAAAAAGGTCTTGATAACCCACAAGTATAGGGGATCAATTGTAGCCTCTTTCGATAAGTAAGAGTGTCAAACCCAACGAGGAGCTAAAGGTAGAACAAATATTCCCTCAAGTTCTATCGACCACAGATACAACTCTACGCAAGCTTAACGCTCGCTTTACCTAGAACAAGTATGAAACTAGAAGTACTTTGTAGGTGTAACGGGATAGGTTTGCAAGAATATAAAGAGCACGTAAATAAAAACTAGGGGTTGTTTTAAGTAAAGAAGCAATAAAGTTAGTATAGCGAGTATGGAAAAGTGGCGGTAGGAGTTGCTAAATTGTCCCTAAGCAATTGACTACGTTACTAGACCGATAGCAAGTTTTATGTGGGAGAGGCCACTGCTAGCATGTCATCCCTGACTTGGAATTCTATGCACTTATGATTGGAACTATTAGCAAGCATCCGCAACTACTAACGTTCATTAAGGTAAAACCCAACCATGGCATTAAAATATATTGGTCCCCCTTCAATCCCGTATGCATCAATTTCTATGCTAGGTTGAAGCTTGTGTCACTCTTGCCCTCCAATACATAGTCCTATCAACATACAACTAACCCTATGGTGTGATCCACGCGCGCGCTCATATGATGGGCACCAAAGGACAACAACATAACCACAAGCAAATTAAAGCAATCATAGTAATTCACCAATCACCGATAGGACAATGAAAATCTAGTCAGACATCATAGGATGGCAACACATCATTGGATAATAATATGAAGCATAAAACACCATGTTCAAGTAGAGGGTACAATGGGTTGCGGGAGAGTGGACTGCTGGAGATATAGGGGGGAAGGTGATGGAGATGTTTGTGAAGATGGCGTAGGTGTTGGTGAAGATCGCGGTGATGATGATGGCCCCGGTGGCGTTCCGGCGCCATCGGAAGCGAGGGGGAGAGAGCCCCCCTTCTTCTTCTTCCTTGACCTTCTCCCTAGATGGGAGAAGGGTTTCCCCTCTGGTCCATGGCCTCCATGGCATGGGAGGGGCGAGAGCCCCTCTGAGATTGGATCTATCTCTCTGTCTCTCTCTGTTTCTGTGTTTTGGATTCTGCCCTTTCACTGTTTCTTATATATCCGGAGATCCGTAACTTTGACTCGATTGAAACCTTCGCCTTGATTTTTTTCCCGAAAATTAGCTTTCTTGCGGCCAAAGAAGAGCAGCAACCGCCTTATGGGGGGCCCATGAGGGTCAGGGGCACGCCCAGGGGGGCAAGCGCGCCGCCCTGCCTCGTGGCCCCCTCGGGCACCGTCTCGCGTTGATTCTTTTCCCATATTTGACAGATATTCCAAAAATATTCTCCGTCCATTTTTATTTCGTTTAGACTCCGTTTGATATGGTTTTTTCCGTGAAACAAAAAACATGCAACAAACAGGAACTGGCACTGGGCACTGGATCAATATGTTAGTCCCCAAAAATAGTATAAAAAGTTGCTAAAAGTACATGAAAGTTGTATAATATTGGCATGGAACAATAAAAAATTGTAGATACGATGGAGACGTATCAACGATCTACACCAACACATCTTCCCTTGCACTCTTGTTGATAAGGCTCAGATCTAATCTCATCTGCATCTTCATAGTGATATTGGGAGTTCCATTCGTATGATGATTTTTTTTGTTTTCTACACATTTTCCAACAAGAGATATAATTTTATCTGCATCCCTTTGCGCGGGATCAAATACCTTTGAGGGGATGCCCCCTCACATATATATTGGGGCAAGGGATGAAGATTGACTTGGAGGAGGGTCCCTTCCTCCCTAGGTCAACCACCGCAAGGGGTGGGGCCCTCCAAACCCTAGGTGCACCTAGGAGTCTTGGCCCCCAAGCCAAGGGGAGGGACGCCCCACTCTTGGTCCAATAGGCCCATATGGTTGCCCCATAATTGGTCCTAGCCAAAGGGGAAACCCATGGCGCCCTATATATTTATCCGGGAGGTTCCATAACACATACCATTTGGTGGTCTTCCAGGTCTCTCAAGATTTTCCCAATTTTCCTAGACTCTCCGGGTTTCCCCTACATGCTGCCAATTTTATCCAAAACACTTCTAGTTCTCTCTCTGAAACATTTTTGATATACCCAAAACTTTTCCGGTGAATTTCTCTCAAGCTCCTAACACTTCTAGTACTCAACAAACTGGAGAGCCTCAAGCGTGTGACCCCGCATGTCGCGGTAAAGTATAGACATGACCTAGAACTACTTATGGTCAATAATCAATAGCGGGATCCGAGCATCCATATTGAACCCTACAATTACACGAATAAATTATTGATGGAACCTTTTTGTTTTCTACATATCATTCCCTTTGCTTCACGATAGATAACAAAACCCCAAGCGAAACTTATGGTATATGTGTGAAGCAACAACTTGCTCATAATACCAAGTTATCCTTGTTACCGTTTTTTTCTTGTTTTCGTATTTCGACATCCCCGTGATCATATAATGTTGTGTCTAGGAAGACGATGATGGATATCAAAATACTGAGAGGTCCTGAAGAATATCTCTCAGTTGTAAGAGGAGCAAATCTCAATCTTGAGTTATCAAGTCCCTTCACATTCTTTTATGATGCACACAAAAGTTACCATTATAGTCACCCTATAATGGGTAACATTCGGCGAACCCCGAAATACACTGTCCAGCATGAAGTTACTCGATACTCTCATTGTCTAAGAAATTGAGCATATGTTAACACTCGCATGAAAATACTTATAACATAGTGACGATGTGTTATCGACATATATTTCATTTAGTTGGGTCTATCAAACACCATTATTCCACAAACAATGTGTTCCTATTGTTGCCGACATCCTTATTAATTTAAAATGGCCCTATGATCAGGAAAACAGGTTCATCATGCAACACATTAGCTAGTCCTATAGGGGAGACTGGGAAATTACTCAATGTTTACATTTCCACACGTGCAACTTGGTTCTCCTCTGAATATCATATTCAAGAACCAATGTAGTTATAACACAACATAGAAAGCAAACATTAATTACGAAGATGAAAATAAAATATAACATTTATTATTGCCTCTAGGGCATATTTTCTTCATAGCACTCGCGCGCGAGCTCTCCATGATCTTCACATGGGGCACAAGCAACCCGTGCCTCATCTCCAGTAACTTCACCCCACCAAACCGTGACACTAGCATAGCATGGTCGCTCTTCTCCCTGCCGTCGATGTAGGTCGCGACACCAGGATATGAATCATCGGGATCTGTAGGGTGTTATCGTAGCACCATTGCCAAGAAATCACCAAGGAGAGAGACCCTTCAACGGGGTGTGGGAGGAGAGAGGAAGTGGAAGAGGGGGGGGGGCGAAATGATAGACACAAGTGGGAGAGGGTGGGTGGGTGAGGTGGAATAGACCACTTCTATTCACCTAGGTCAGCCCTAGAGTGAACGTTTTTGTGACGATGAGGCACCAGTCCTTGCGTTGAGATCCATGCAGAGCATCTGACGCTATCGACATGTTTGCTCCAAATAGATTGAAAACTGACGTCAGTTCTTTAGTGTATTCTCCTGATCGGTTCTGAGTCTAAAAGTAGACTAAACCATGGCTATACTATACATATGCACACAAAGGATTTGCTCTCCATGGTCTGGGTGCAATGTTCAAGTCAATCAAACTACTGTACCTCCCATCACCGCTCAATACGAGCACCACGGGTGTGTTTCGTTGTCCGCTTGTTTAGGCGGGAACACGTGACATAAAAGGTGGTAACATGCAATGCATGTTGTATGGTAAACTCTTCATCGAGGTGGTGAGGTTACCAGCATAGAGGGGTGTGTAGAACAAATCAAAGACATACAAATAGATATCATATAAACATAGTTCTAAAAAAACAAGCAATTTTAAAAATAGTATCACACTTAAACCAAGCAGTTTTAAAGCAAAGTAGTGTGACCTAGTTGATACCAAATTAGCAGTCACAACAAAGAGCTTTCCTAGATGTTCAAGATGAAGGCACCGTCGTGCCTCCCATACTTGGTCGCCACCTCAATGCCGTCGTCATTGAAGACAATCACCTTCAGCATGTCGGGAGTCAGCAACTTGAAGGCCACCATGTACCCAATCTTGATCCAGTGGACGACAGTGAAGGGTGCCCAGCCCTTATCGAGGATGACCCTATCGCTCATTAGCCGGACGGTGACCCTCCATGCACAGCCGATGTTGGTCTTCAGCTTGAAATCCATCAACACGACTGGGAAATGCTTCATGAAGTCTAGGGTCATTAGTAGGCACTCCAACTTTGGGTCAAGGATGACCTTGCAGAAGTGTGTTGGCCCACCCTCCTCATGATAGTGCCCATAGTTTTGGTGCTTGCCACTGCGGGGATCCTCCAGCACTACCTCCTTGTCCTTCTCCATTGTCGGCACCACTTCCTTGCCCTTGTTCTCTGTCTCAATCTGCATCATGAAGAGCACAAAATTCAAAGGTTGATCGACATTAAATCCTATTGTCTAACCCCCTATATTTACCCACCCAAATGCTCATGACTTACCCAGTTCACACTCAATTAACCCTCTCCGTCTCTCACTCCTCTTTCGCCTCTCCATTGCCATGAACCAACCCCAACCCCTTCCCCTGTGGCATTGGATGGAAGACATTCTTCCTCGGGTGCTCGCTCGATGACTACACCAAGTTCGAGAACATGATGCAAGTGTGCTTGAACTTCACCAGCATCAAAGACATGCACAAGGAGGCATATGCTGTGGTGAAGAAGGTGATGGTGGTGGAGTGGGAAATGCTGATTCCTGACCCACTGGAGGACACTATGTTAGTCAACATCTCACACTGGGCCATGAATTAGGCCGAATCCGGCAATGCTGGACAGAGGGCATGGTGGGCCAAGTACAAGGCCCCTCAAGACCATCATGCCACAACTTTCTAGAATAGGATGTTGGTGCTGCCGAAGGTCAATGCTCTTAAGCCGGAGGAGAAAGAAGAAGCGATGGATGTGGTGGTGGCCACCGTACTTTTTGAATTGATCTGGATGATAGCGAGGACGGCGAGACAGTGCACGTTATGGTCCAGACGAAAGATAACAACAAGACCAAGGTCCCTCATCGCTCCAAGCACCTCCAGGGTTGCTGCGGCTAGGATTTTAAGCCACCGTGTAAGATTAACCCGAATCCCCATTCCCCTTGTACTCAATTTAGATTGGAACCCTAAAATCCATTACTACTTAGTACTCATGAAGAAGATCTGATTAGTCCTATGGCTATTTACCCCGATTCCCCATTCCCCTAGAACACGGACGGAATCTAAACGCGGATCGAATGCGAAATAGTAAGTGGGAAGGTGAAAATAGGGCTTATCGCCATTGCCGAAGTGCTGTGGGTGATGTTGTTGGTGCCGATGATGGAGGTCGATGGTCGCCTTGCTGTTCTTTGATCCGCTGAACGCCATTGTTGGTGTGAAAGTAGGAGAGTGGAGATAGGGAGAGAGAGAGAGAGTGGTAAGGTAATTATTACCGACGCTTCGGGAAACAATGTGACTTCTCGAGTGTGGCTCCTTGTGTGTAGCTGCCACCACCCACGTGCATCTCGTGGGCTTAGCTATGAAAAAACTGCTGATCTGGACGTTCCTAGCAGGCATGGCTAGGAAATGCTTTAAAGTTCATGCTATGCGGGCCAAACAATGAACACAGGTAAACAAAAACAATCCATTTTCTTCCCGCACGGGCCTGATTGGCCTATATGCAGGCAACCAAACACACCCCATGCGATAGACCGGACATGTACAACTCATAGCAAGTCGAGACAAGGATTGTACCAGTGGATTGATACATCTCCAAAGTAACTATAATTTATGAAGTATTCATGCCAGGTTTAAACACTTTTATATGGTTTTGGTGCACTTTTATATGATTTAAATGTAACTAACCCGAACTGACGCTGTTTCCGGCAGAACTACCGTGGTTTTGTTTTTTGTGCAGAAATAGAAGTTCTCAGATTGGGCTAAAAATTTACAATGATTTTTTATGGACAAAAAGAGACCCCCAAAGCTTTGAGGAGGGACTAGAAGAGCCACAAGGACACGACAAGCTCAAGGGGCGCGCCTACCAAGCTTGTCACTCCCTTGTGGCCCCCCTGACGTGAAACCGATGCCAAAAATTCCTATAAATATAGAAAACCATAGAGAGAAACCGGGAACTTCCATGCCGCCGCCGCTGCAAGCCTCTATACCGAAGAGATCCCATCTGGAGCCCTGTTTTGGTACCCTGACAGAGGAGAAGTCTTCATCATCCTGGCAGTCTCCATGACGAGGAGGGAATATTTCACCCTCAGGGCTGACGGTATGCACCATTAGCTATGTGTTTGATCTCTCTCTCTCATGTTCTTGATTTGGCACGATCTTGATGTACCACGAGCTTTGTTAATATAGTTGGATCCTATGGTGTTCTTCCCTCTCTATCTCTTGTTGTGATGAATTGAGTCTTGCTCTTTGAGGTTTTGTTATGTTGGATTGAATATTGGATTTGAGATCACTTGATGTATGTCTTGCATGTGGATACCCGAGATGACAATGGGGTATTAAATTTATTCACTTGATGTATGTTTTGGTAATCAACTTGCGGATTCCCTAGGTGACATTGGGGTAATCTATGCATAGGGGTTGATACACATTTTCATCCTACATTCTCCAATAGGAAATTTGGAGTGATTCTTTGTCGCACATTGAGGGATTGTTATATGATTCAATTATGTTAGCACTACTGAGAGATTGCACTAGTGAAAGTGTGAACCCTAGGCCTTGTTTCTAAGCATTGTAATATTGTTTGTGCTCCGTTTTATCACTTCCTACCTTGCTCTTTTTATATTTTCAGATTACAAGAAGCTATATCTACTATCCATGCTACACTTGTATTGAAAGAAATATGCCCTAGAGGCAATAATAAAGTTGTTATTTACATTTCCTTATATCATGACAAATGTTTATTATTCATGCTAGAACTGTATTAACCGGAAACTTGATACATGTGTGAATACATAGACAAAACAAAGTGTTCCTAGTATGCCTCTACTTGACTATCTCGTTAATCAAAGATGGTTAAGTTTCCTGACCATAGACATGTGTTGTCATTTGATGAATGGGATCACATCATTAGGAGAATGATGTGGTGGACAAGACCCATCCGTTAGCTTAGCATAATGATTGTTAAGTTTTATTGCTATTGCTATCTTCATGACTTATACATATTCCTTTGACTATAAGATTACGCAACTCCCAAATACCGGAGGAACATCTTGTGTGCTATCAAACGTCACAACGTAACTGGGTGATTATAAATAAGCTCTACAGGTGTCTCCGAAGGTGTTTGTTGGGTTGGCATAGATCAAGATTATGATTTGTCACTCCGAGTATCGAAGAGGTATCTCTGGGCCCTCTCGGTAATGCACATCACGATAAGCCTTGCAAGCAATGTGACTAATGAGTTAGTTGTGGGATGATGCATTACAGAACGAGTAAAGAGACTTGCCGGTAACGAGATTGAACTAGGTATGAAGATACGGACGATCGAATCTCGGGCAAGTAACATATCGATGACAAAGGGAATGACGTATGTTGTCATTACAGTTTGACCAATAAAGATCTTCGTAGAATATGTATGAACCAATATGAGCATCCAGGTTCTGCTATTGGTTATTGATCGAAGATGTGTCTCGGTCATGTCTACATAGTTCTCGAACCCGTAGGGTCCGCACACTTAATGTTCGATGACGATTTGTATCATGAGTTATGTGTTTTGGTGACCGAAGATTGTTCGGAGTTCCAGATGAGATCACGGACATGACGAGGAGTCTCGAAATGGCACAGAGGTAAAGATTTATATATTGGACGATAATATTCAGACATCGGAATAGTTTCGGAGCGTTTCAGATATTTTTCGGAGTACCGAGGGGTTACCGGATCCCAACCCGGGAAAGTAATGGGACAACATGGGCCATAGGGGAGAGAGGGGAGCCCACAAGGGCTGGCGCGCGCCCCCCATGGGCAGTCTGAATTGGACAAGGGGAAGGGGGCACAACCCCCCTTTCCTTCTCCCTCTCCCTCTCCTTCCTTTTCCCCCTCCGATAGAAAGGAAGGGGGGGGGGCGACTAGGACTAGGAGTCCAAGTCGGTTCGCCCCCATGGCGCGCCCTAGGGCCGGCCTCCTCCCTCTCCTCCTTTATATATGGGGACAGGGGGGTTACCCAAAGCACATCAATTGTTCTTTTAGCCGTGTGTGGTGCCCCCCTCCACAGTTTACTCCTCTAGTCATATTGTCGTAGTTCTTAGGCGAAGCCCCGCGCGGACCACATCACCATCACCGTCACCACGCCGTCGTGCTGACGAAACTCTCCCTCGACACTTTGCTGGATCAAGATTTCGAGGGACGTCATTGAGCTGAACGTGTGCTGAACTCGGAGGTGTCGTACATTCGGTGCTTGATCGGTTGAATCGCGAAGATGTTCGACTACATCAATCGCGTTAAGTTAACGCTTCCACTTTCGGTCTACAAGGGTACATTTACACACTCTCCCCCTCTCGTTGATATGCATCTCCTAGATAGATCTTGTGTGATCGTAGGAATTTTTTTGAAATTGCATGCTACGTTCCCCAACAGTGGCATCCGAGCCAGGTCTATGCGTAGATGATATGCACGAGTATCGCACAAAGAGTTGTGGGCGATCATAGTCATACTGCTTACCACCAACGTCTTATTTTGATTTGGCGGTATTGTTGGATGAAGCGGCCCGAACCAACCTTACATTACCACATTCATGAGACCGGTTCCACCGACAGAGATGCAACTTGTTTTGCATAAAGGTGGCTGGCGGGTGTCTGTTTCTCCAACTTTAGTTGAATCAAATTTCACTACGGCCAGTCCTTGTTGAAGGTTAAAATAGCACACTTGACGAAAAATCATTGTGGTTTTGATGCGTAGGTAAGAACGGTTCTTACTAGAAGCCCGTATTAGGCATGTAAAACTTGCAACAACAAAGTAGAGGACGTCTAACTTGTTTTTGCAGGGCATGTTGTGATGTGATATGGTCAAGACATGATGTGATATATGTTATTGTATGAGATGATCATGTTTTGTAAAAGTTATCGGCAACTGGTAGGAGCCTTATGGTTGTTGCTTTATTGTATGAAATGCAGTCGCCATGTAATTGCTTTACTTTATCACTATGCGTTAGCGATAGTTGTAGTAGAAATAGTTGGAAAGATGACAACGATGCTACGATGGAGATCAAGGTGTCAAGCCGGTGACGATGGAGATCATGACGGTGCTTTGGAGATGGAGATCAAAGGCACAAGATGATGATGGCCATATAATGTCACATATTTTGATTGCATGTGATGTTTATCTTTTATGCATCATATTTTGCTTAGTACGGCGATAGCATTATAAGATGACCCCTCACTAAATTTCAAGGTATAAGTGTTCTCCCTAAGTATGCACCGTTGCGACAGTTCGTCGTGCCGAGACACCACGTGATGATCGGGTGTGATAAGCTCTACGTTCACATACAACGGGCGCAAGACAGTTTTGCACGTGCGGAATACTCAGGTTAAACTTGACGAGCCCATCATGTACAGACATGGCCTCGGAACACTAGGACCGAAAGGTCGAACGTGAATCATATAGTAGATATGATCAACATAGAGATGCTCACCATTGAAAACTACTCCATCTCACGTGATGATCGGACATGGTTGAGTTGATATGGATCACATGATCATTTAGATGACTCGAGGGATGTCTATCTAAGTGGGAGTTCTTTAGTGATATTATTAATTGAACTTAAATTTATCATGAACTTACTCCTGATAGTTTTTGCATATCTATGTTGTAGGTCAATGGCCCGTGCTACCGTTCCCTTGAATTTTAATGTGTTCCTAGAGAAAGCTAAGTTGAAAGATGATGGTAGCAACTACACGGACTGGGTCTGTAACTTGAGGATTATCCTCATTACTGCACAGAAGAATTACGTCCTTGATGCACCGCTAGGTGCAAGGCCTGCTGTAGGAGCAACTCTGGATGTTATGAACGTCTGGAAAGCTAAATCTGATGACTACTTGATATTCAGCGTGCCATGCTTTACGGCTTAGAATCGGGACTTCAAACACGTTTTGAACGTCATGGAGCATATGAGATGTTCCAGGAGTTGAAGTTAATATTTCAAGCTAATGCCCTAGTTGAGAGATATGAAGTCTCCAACAAGTTCTCTAGCTGCAAGATGGAGGAGAACAGTTCTATAAGTGAACACATACTCAGAATGTCTGGGTACCATAACCACTTGACTCAGCTGGGTATTAATCTTCCGGATGATAGTGCCATTGATAGAGTTCTTCAATCACTGCCACCAATCTATAAAGGCTTCATGGTGAACTATAATATGCAAGGGATGAACAAGACGATTCTCGAGCTCTTCGCAATGCTCAAGACTGCGGAGGTAGAAATCAAGAAGGAGCATCAAGTGTTGATGGCTAAGAAGACCACTAGTTTCAAGAAAAATGGCAAAGGAAAGAAGGGGAACTTCAAGAAGAATAGCAAGCAAGTTGCTGGTCCCGGGAAGAAGCCCAAGTCTGGACCTAAGCCTGAAACTAAGTGCTTCTACTACAAAGGGACTGGTCACTAGAAGCGGAACTGCCCCAAGTATTTGGCGGATAAGAAGGATGGCAAAAGGTATATTTGATATACATGTTATTGATGTGTACCTTACTAATGCTCGTAGTAGCGTCTGGGTATTTGATACTAGTTTTGTTGCTCATATTTGCAACTCGAAACAGGGGCTATAGATTAAACGAAGATTGGCTAAGGACAAGGTGACGATGAACATCGGAAATGGTTCCAAGGTCGATGTGATCACCGTCAGCATGCTACCTCTACATCTACCTTCGGGATTAGTTTTAGACCTGAATAATTGTTATTTGGTGCCAGCGTTGAGCATGAACATTATATCTGGATCTTGTCTGATGCGACAATTATTCATTTAAATCAGAGAATAATGGTTGTTCTATTTATATGAGTAATATCTTTTATGGTCATGCACCCTTGATGAGTGGTCTATTTTTGTTGAATCTCGATCGTGGTGACACTGGTACATTGACGTGCTATACAAACGGTTTTTAATCCCTTTCCGTGACGGCATTTGGAACCGTCGCCAAGTGAGTGTGGGCGATAGGGGGGGGGGGGGTCCTTCGCACACGACCTAGAAACCGTCGGGGATAGGCCCTCCTGGCACACAAAATGAGCTCGTGTGCGATTTGGCGGGGCATTGAAACCCAATTGTTTCCGTTTGTATGTACATCCCACACGGTGAATCCCCAAAAAAATCATTTCTGTTCATATGTATATCACACACAGTTCTTTGTGTGGAAATGTTTGTGCAAGGTGTCCTAACGCAAACAGTTCTCTTCCGAAAGCCGTGTGTGATTGTTAGTTGATCGAACACGCCTACTTTCTAGAAACCGTGCGGGTTGTTTGAGTTCATCACCCACAATGCTGTCTGAGTAACCATCTGTAATAGAAAACCCCAATAAGCAGGGTAATTAGCCTATTATTGATAATCCATGTACTAATTAAATTGACATTTCATATAAAACACACCAGATATTTCATATCCGTATAACAGCAACCATGATTTCATAATAGAATTACATCAGATAGCTTTGGCACTCAGCTACACCATTACACAATAGCACCAAGTTTCACACGCAGCATCAAAAACCTTTGGAAAGTAGCATCATACACGGTAAATAGACAGATGAATCTCATCTGGGAAACTGCAGAAGAGGAAGGCAAATATTGAGCCTTTAGTGATGTTGAATGTCCTTGCAACTTTGGGCCAATGGCTATGGATAATTTCCTGCCCAACCTTCGTCCTCTTCAGCAAGACTTCAATATTGTACCGTGGGTGTTGAGTGAATACCTTCCTCGCCTCTTGACCATGCAGGTGGTTTGAGAGGTAATCATCGGTGAACTACTTTGAAAAGTAATGAAAACAAAGATATGCATAAATCACTATTATAAATTTTGAAATGGCACAAGGGGTAAAAACAAGGTAAAAGAGTTAGTACCATCCTATAGTTGACTGATGTCTTCTTCATTGTGCAAACAAAGATCTTGCTGTTATTCGTCGCAAGTTTCTTCATCCTAACAATCTTTCTGAGTTTCTTGACTTGACTAATATTCATGGACATCTCATTTCCCCATATGCAAAATGGGTCGAACAGTGGGTCTAAGCCTCTAACAGCAGGACCTACATGTGCAAGAGCAAATTGTAAGAAACCTAAATATTAGAATGATTCCTGCAACTGCACAATAATGTGCTATTAGCCAAGGGACCATGCTTGAACAAACCTCGATGGTAAACCATAGTGTATCCCATTGTTTCCCTGCAACATACATAAGGAAGATCTTGATCAGGTTAACTGAGAGTTGCCATACTATTAGTAGAATATATATTGAGTACAACCAAATTCAATTGGTGTCACATGCATAACAATACAAAATTGTACCCACAGCAAATGAAAATCGAATTGCAGAACTAAACCAAACAGTTAAATGGACAACGGACCAAATGAACCAAAATAGTTAACTGAGCACAACATTGCAGAATAGAAACATGTACTAGAAGATAAGACAGTTAACAAAACAAAGAATGCTTGAGAACAGTGCTACGAAATGTAGCAATTGTTTGACCGAAGTGTTAACTGAACATTACATTTCAAAGGACCAAACTGTTAACTAAACATCAGTCTGCATATTAACACTACAAAGGACAAATCACTAGAAGGCACTGGCGGTGGCATCGAGAAAACATCATGAACTGTATTTTAGAGTAGGCAACCACGTGGCGGTGTCGATAGTGGCCTCGAAGACGAGGTGCTCCTCCAAGATCTGGTGGTTGGCACGCATGGCAGCCATAGCGACCTCGTGCGTGCGTGTGGCCGCATGCTACTGAGCTCCACATTGTACTGCGTGCAAAATGGCTATGGGTGGCGCTTAATTGGAGGAGGGAGACAGTGATTTTAGCGGGAGGTGTAGCGCCATCAGTCAGGGCATGTGTGACGGGAAAGGAGGAGACTGGTGTGGGTGGGGTGTGGATTACCTGACCATATCGACGAGGCCGCACAACAAGAAGAAGGGTCGGTGGCGAGGAGGCGGCGCTGCAAGAAGAAGGGTCGCCTGCGAGGAGGCGGCGCTGCAAGAAGAAGGGTAGCCGGCGAGGAGGTGGCGCTGCAAGAAGAAGGGTCGCCGGCGAGGAGGCTGAGCTGCCAGTAAGCGGCAGTTAAGGTTTGAACTTGGAAAGCAAGGAGGAACTGTGGAAATTTGGCTTTTTGTGGGAGGGAGGGGGCGGGGAGATAGATATTTCCACGGTGGCAAAAAAATTTCGCTCGGTGCCACGAGAAACTCGCGCGGAAGTGTGGTTCAAGTGGGGGCGGTGGACTGTAGACGACGAAGCTTCCTGCATAAGCTAGAGAAGACGGTGTGCCAAGATATTTTATATCACATCCCACACGGTTATTTCTAGTAAATTGTTTGTGGTATACCCGATTTTTTTCATTATGTTTTGAAATACAAAATGGTGTTACGGAGGGAAATGATGGTGTTTGAATTGCTAGAATATTTGCATACAGTGAACATGCAACTAGTACATGAGTGTCGTGTTTAAATTTGGAATTATTCCGGGTTTGTTTGGCATTTTTATGCATTAATTGAGTTTCTGGGCATTTAATGTGCATAATTCAAATTTGAACTACAAGCACATGCTCCAGTGCATGAAAGTTTGTTAAAAAATCACATGTGTGTCTTTGGGTGAATTTATAGGTCCCATGCAAGAAATGAGAATGAAATTCAAACATCCGGGCGTCGTGGCTCGGCCGAAAAGATTGAGAAACTTGGTTATTAATTTCATGTAAATCCAAAACACGCCTGAAAATCATGAAACTTGGCATGGTGTCATGACATGGCACCAACCAGCCGCGGTAATTTATTTGGCCGAATTGGGACAAGCTTTGGTGTAAGCTTCTTGCAAACCAGAGCTTCCCTCAAGAAGGCATGTGGTTCCGAGAGGGAACGTGTCACCTCCATGTGCGAAACGACATACGTGCACTGCCTTCTCCCGCCTTAATTTTTTTACATAGGCAGATTAGACCAAATAGAAGTACCGTGCTATATTTTGGAATCATTACGGGTTCGTTTGGCCTTTTTATACATTAATTGAGTTTCTGGGCATTTAATGTGCATAACTCAAATTTGAACTACAAGCACATGCTCTAGTGCACCAAAGTTGGTTGAAAAATCACATGTGTGTCCATGGGTGAATTTCTAGGTCCCATGCAAGAAATGGGAATGAAATTGAAACATCTAGGCGTCGTGGCTCAGCCGGAAAGATTGAGAAACTTGGTTTTTTAATTCCTGTAAATCCAAAACACGCCTGAAAATCAAGAAACTTGGCATGGTGTCATGACATGGCACCAACATGCTGCGTAATTTTTTTGGCCGAATTGGGACAAGCTTTGGTATAAGCTTCTTGCAAACCGGAGCTTCCCCCAAGAAGGCTCGTGGTTCCGAGAGGTAACGTGTCACCTCTGTGTGCGAAACGACATACGTACACTGCCTTCTCCCGCCTTAATTTTTTACACAGGCAGATTAGACCAAATAGAAGTATCATGCTAAATTTTGGAATTATTCCGGGTTTGTTTGGCCTTTTTTATACATTAATTGAGTTTTTGGGCATTTAATGTGCATAATTCCAATTTGAACTACAAGCACATGCTCTAGGGCACCAAAGTTGGTCGAAAAATCACATGTGTCCTTGGGTGAATTTCTAGGTCCCATGCAAGAAATGGGAATGAAATTCAAACATCTGGGCGTCGTGGCTCGGCCGGAAAGATTGAGAAACTTGGTATTTTAATTCCTATAGATCCAAATCACGCCTGGAAATCATGAAACTTGGCATGGTGTCATTACATGGCACCAACATGCTGTGATAATTTTTCTGTCTGATTTGCGAAGTTGCACACATTAACAATCAACAAAGTCATTTTGGAACAAGTGTTGTCACATTACAAATCGGAAACACAAGTATTATTGAAACCGTGGGTGTTCTACTTACCAATTACGTGCCGCCATGCGTCCCCTTTTTTTATTGTCTAGGAGGTACCGTGCGGGGTAGCTATTTGAGTACGGGAGGCATGCGACCATACCCCTGCGCGTGCTCATCAGGAGGAGCGTCCGAGTCCCTGTTCTACGGCGTGGCTATATGTCTCACTGGACTGGGATTTAAGAGAGAAAAATGAAAATCTGAAAAGAAAGTTTTGCACGGATCTTGATGTAAGATCCAACAGACCTAGATAGCATCGACTGCAACTTATAGCAAGCATGATGAATATAAGGACGATGACAGTGGATAATAATTGTCTTACATATTTAGGAACATAATTAAAAAAAGCCACATGCGGCAACGCCCGAAATACACAAGGGCAAAAGAAGAAGGAAGACAACGATCTGGCTCGCTGATCTCTTCTTTCTTGATGCGTTGCCGCAGGCCGCGGGAACTAGTCTCTGCGGCGAGCGGCGATGAGATCTTTCTTGTCCTCAAGATGCTGCTTGAGAGCATCCATGGATTCCTCGACCAGCCTTCCGCGCTCGATGCGCAGCATGGCATTCTCGTCCATAAGTTTCTCGAGGATGACGTCAGTCCTCTTCAACAAAGCAGTGGTCTCCTCCTGCTACTCCGCACTTCCGACGATCTTCGCCCTCAGCAAGTCGCGCTCGGCTAGGAGCTTCGTGTTGTTCTCATTTAGTTGCCGGATGACACCAGTAGCCTGTTCGAAAGAGGCTTTCATGTTGTCCTGCAACCTCGCCCAGCCGGCGATCTGCTCCATCTGGCTATGGACGATCACATGCATGCACCTGTAAGAGTCCTCACCTGCCCGCGAGACATTTTCCCAGGCCGCCGCGGCACCGGAGGACATCTCTGCTGCATTTGCAGGGCGGCGGGACATCTCTTCTGCTTCTACGGCACGGCCGGACCAGTCTGCTGCATCGACGGTGGGGCGGGACCTCCGTGCTGCTTCGACGGCATGACGGGACCTCTGTGCTATTACGGTCGTGCGGCGGGACATGCCGTCCGCGTTCGCGGTGAGGCGGGGCATCTCTCGTGCTTACACTTCCATGCTCACATCTCCCTGGTGGCAATCTCTTGACCCAAAACTCACACTGGCCATGGCAGACGCAAGGGAACGATGATGAATGACTTGCTTTTTTGTGGATAAGGAGTTGAGGAGGAATGTGCAGTCATCTTGGAGTAGTAGTATTTATAACCGAGTACTAATACGCTCCTAAGTGGGAAACCGTTTAGGTTTTGACCGGTGTGAACAAGTTTGCGATTTGGAATGTGACGGGACGCGAGCTCAAAATTTATTGACGGTTATAAGTGCGGCACTATTCCTGAAAGGCGTAACATGGGCACATACGCCTTCTCGGCCGCGTACGTGGTGTTTGCACCATAGGGTGCACTGCAGTAGCCAATGTCAGCACACGTCTTGTTCCACCAATCGTGCGCGCTCGTTATTACCATCGTGCACGCTTCTTTTAATTAGAATGTGTGTGCCCGTCTAGTGCACACATATTGATCTATCTAACTGTTTCAGTTTGTTGTGGCTAATCGCAAATAGTTCATCCGTGTGAAGTGTATGCCATCAATCATAGACACTTTGATCTGGCTGACCCGTTTTTGTTCTGTTGCCTAATCGCAAACAGTTAATCCTTCTGAAGCGTATGCCCTCAATCGCACACACCTTTATCTAGCTATCCATTTCTATTGTTCCTCCTCATCACAAACAGTTCATTCGAGTGAACCGTATGCTGTATATCACACACACCTTTATCTGGCTGCCCATTTCTTTTGTTCCGCCTCATCGCAAATAGTTCATTGAACTGAACCGTATGCCCTTCATCACACACGCAACTAAAATCTGAACCATGTTTGATGGCTCTGCCATCGCAAATGTTTTGCACCCTTTTTGACGGTTCTTTAACACCACCACCGTTTGTGATTATTGCCTCGCACATAGTTTCATCGAAGGGTCTCTGATCATAGTGTCGCGTAGCAGCATCCTGCAGTAGTGTGATACACATATTCATAATATTGATGCCAAAAGATTCAAAGTTAATAATGATAGTGCAACTTATTTGTGGCACTGCCATTTAGGTCATATTGGTGTAAAGCGCATGAAGAAACTCCATGCCGATGGGCTTTTGGAATCACTTGATTATGAATCACTTGATGCTTGTGAACCATGCCTCATGGGCAAGATGACTAAGACTTCGTTCTCCGGAACAATGGAGCGATCCACTGACTAATTGGAATTAATACATACTGATGTATGTGGTCCGATGAGTGTTGAGGCTCGCGGGTATCACTATTTTCTGACCTTCACAGACGATTTGAGCAGATATGGGTATATCTACTTAATGGAACATAAGCCTGAAACATTTGAAAAGTTCAAAGAATTTCAGAGTGAAGTGGAAAATCATCGTAACAAGAAAATAAAGTTTCCACGATCTGATCGCAGAGGCGAACACTTGAGTTACGAGTTTGGTCTTCATTTAAAACAATGTGGAATAGTTTCGCAACTCACGCCACCTGGAACACCACAGCGTAATGGTGTGTCCGAACATCGTAACCGTACTTTATTAGATATGGTGCGATCTATGATGTCTCTTACCGATTTACCACTATCGTTTTGGGGTTATGCATTAGAGACAGCTGCATTCACATTGAATAGGTGATACGTCTCCAATGTATCTATAATTTTTGATTGCTCCATGCTATATTATCTACTGTTTTGGACTATATTGGGCTTTATTTTCCACTTTTATATTATTTTTGGGACTAACCTATTAACTGGAGGCCCACCCCAGAATTGCTGTTTTTTGCCTATTTCAGTGTTTCAGATAAACGAAATATCAAACGGAGTCCAAACGGAATAAAATCTTCGGGAACGTGATTTTCTCACCGAACGTGATCCAGGAGACTTGGACCCTACTCCAAGGAACAAAAGAGGCGGTCACGAGGGTGAGGCCCCCCCTAGGGCGCGCCCCCTGCCTCGTGGTCCCCTCGTTGCTCCTCCGGCGTACTTCTTCCTCCTATATATACCCACATACCCCCAAACTATCAGAACGGGAGCCAAAAACCTAATTCCACCGCCGCAACTTTTTGTATCCACGAGATCCCATCTCGGGGCCTGTTCCGGAGCTCCGCCAGAAGAGTGCCGTCATCATGGAGGGCTTCTACATCATCATAGCCTCTCCGATGAAGTGTGAGTAGTTTACCTCAGACCTTCGGGTCCATAGTTAGTAGCTAGATGGCTTCTTCTCTCTCTTTGAATCTCAATACAAAGTTCTCCCCCTCTCTTGTGGAGATCTATTCGATGTAATCTTCTTTTTGCGTTGTGTTTGTTGAGATCGATGAATTGTGGGTTTATGATCAAGTCTATCTATGAATAATATTTGAATCTTCTCCGAATTCTTTTATGTATGATTGGTTATCTTTGCAAGTCTCTTCGAATTATCCGTTTGGTTTGGCCAACTAGATTGGTAGTTCTTGCCATGGGAGAAGTGCTTAGCTTTGGGTTCGATCTTGCGGTGTCCTTACACAGTGACAGAAGGGGCAGCAAGGCACGTATTGTATCGTTGCCATCGAGGATAACAAGATGGGGTTTATTTCATATTGCATGAATTTATCTCTCTACATCATGTCATCTTGCTTAAGGCGTTACTCTGTTTTTAACTTAATACTCTAGATGCATGCTGGATAGCGGTCGATGAGTGGAGTAATAGTAGTAGATGCAGAATCGTTTCGATCTACTTGTCACGGACGTGATGCCTATATACATGACCATGCCTAGATATTCTCATAACTATGCTCAATTCTGTCAATTGCTCAATAGTAATTTGTTCACCCACCGTAGAATACTTATGCTCTTGAGAGAAGCCACTAGTGAAACCTATGGCCCCCGGGTCTATTCTCATCATATCAATCTCCATTACTTTAATCTTGCTTTGCTTTTTTACTTTGCCTTTACTTTTTTACTTTGCATCTTTATACCAAAAATACCAAAAATATTATATCTATCAGATCTCACTCTCGTAAGTGACCGTGAAGGGCTTGACAACCCCTAATTGCGTTGGTTGCGAGTAGCTATCGCTTTGTGCAGGTACGAGGGACTTGAGCGTGGGCTCCTACTGGATTGGTACCTTGGTTCTCAAAAACTGAGGGAAATACTTACGCTACTCTGCTGCATCATGCCTTCCTCTTCGGGGAAAACCAAGGCAAGCTCAAGACGTAGCAAGAAGGATTTATGGCACTGTTGCCGGGGAGTCTACGCAAAAGTCAACATACCAAGTACCCATCACAATCCCTATCTCTCGCATTACATTATTTGCCATTTGCCTCTCGTTTTCCTCTCCCCCCAATTCACCCTAGCCGTTTTATTCGCCCTCTCTCTCCCTATCCTCCCTCTCTATTTGCCTCTTTTTGCCCGTTTGCTTTTTGTTTGCTCGTGTGTTAGATTGCTTGTTTGTCGCGATGGCTCAAGATACTACCAAATTGTGTGACTTCACCAATACCAATAATAATGATTTCCTTAGCACTCTGATTGCTCCTCTTACCGATGCTGAATCTTGTGAAATTAATACTGCTTTGTTGAATCTTGTTATGAAAGATCAATTTGCCGGCCTTCCTAGTGAAGACGCCGCTACTCATCTGAATAGCTTCGTTGATTTATGTGATATGCAAAAGAAAAAAAAAGATGTCAATAATGATGTCGTTAAATTGAAGCTATTTGCTTTTTTGCTTAGAGATCGTGCTAAAGCTTGGTTTTCGTCTTTGCCTAAGAATAGTATTGATTCATGGAACAAGTGCAAAGATGCTTTTATCTCTAAATATTTTCCTCCCGCTAAGATCATCTCTCTTAGAAACGATATTATGAACTTTAAACAACTTGATCATGAACATGTTGCATAAGCTTGGGAGAGAATGAAATTAATGATACATAATTGCCCTACTCATGGTTTGAATTTGTGGATGATTATACAAATTTTTTATGCCGGATTGAATTTTGCTTCTAGAAATCTTTTAGATTCGGCCGCGGGAGGCACTTTTATGGAAATCACTTTAGGAGATGCTACTAAACTCCTAGATAATATTATGGTTAATTATTCTCAATGGCATACTGAAAGATCTTCTAATAAAAAAGTGCATGCGATAGAAGAAATTAATGTGTTGAGTGGAAAGATGGATGAACTTATGAAATTATTTGCTACTAAGAGTGTTTCTTCTGATCCTAATGATATGCCTTTGTCTACTTTGATTGAGAATAACAATGAATCTATGGATGTGAATTTTGTTGGTAGGAATAATTTTGGTAACAATGCTTATAGAGGGAATTTCAATCCTAGGCCATATCCTAGTAATCCTTCTAATAATTATGGGAATTCCTACAACAACTCTTATGGAAATTATAATAAGACGCCCTCTGAGTTTGAGACTAGTGTTAAAGAGTTTATGAATTCACAAAATAATTTTAATGCTTTGCTTGAGGAGAAATTGCTTAAAGTTGATGATTTTGGCTAGAAACGTTGATAGAGTTTCTCTTGAGATTGATTCTCTAAAGCTTAGATCTATTCCTCCTAAGCATGATATCAATGAGTCTCTCAAAGCCATGAGTTTCCATTGATGAGTGCAAGGAAAGAACCGCTAGGATGCGTGCTTCCAAAGATGCCTTTATTAAAGCGTGTTCTTCCAATACCTATGAAAATCAAGATGAAGATCTAAAAGTTATTGATGTGTCTCCTATTAAATCTTTGTTTTGCAATATGAATCTTGATGAAACTGAATATGATCTTCCTTTACCTAGAAGGCGTTCTAAAAATTTGGAGTATTTAGATCTTAATGATGAAATTGATGAAAGTGGGATTTAAAGAAATAAAAATCTAGATGTTGCTAAACCCACTATATTGGATTTCAAGGAATTTAATTATGAAAGTTGCTCTTTAATTGATTGTATTTCCTTGTTGCAATCTGTGCTAAATTCTCCACATGCTTATAGTCAAAATAAAGCCTTCACCGAACATATTGCTGATGCCTTGATGCAATCTTATGAAGAAAAACTTGAGTTGAATGTTTCTATCCCTAGAAAACTCTATGATGAGTGGGAACCAACTATTAAAATTAAAATTAAAGATCATGATTTTTATGCTTTGTGTGATTTGGGTGCTAGTGTCTCTACTATTCCCAAGACTTTGTGTGATTTACTAGATTTCTGTAACTTTGATGATTGCTCTCTAAACTTGCATCTTGCGGATTCCACTATTAAGAAACCTATGGGAAGGATTAATGATGTTCTTATTGTTGCAAATAGGAATTATGTGCCCGTAGATTTCATTGTTCTTGATATAGATTGCAATCCTTCTTGCCCTATTATTCTTGGTAGACCTTTCCTTAGAACGGTTGGTGCGATTATTGATATGAAGGAGGGGAATATTAGATTTCAATTTCCATTAAAAAAGGTCATGGAACACTTTCCTAGAAATAAAATAAAATTACCATATGAAACTATCATGAGAGCCACTTATGGATTGCCTACCAAAGATGGCAATACCTAGATCTATCCTCGCTTTTATGCCTAGCTAGGGGCGTTAAACGATAGCGCTTGTTGGGAGGCAACCCAATTTTATTTTTATTCCTTGCTTTTTGCTCCTGCTTAGTAATAAATTAATTATTTAGCCTCTGTTTTGGTTGTGTTTTTTGTGTTTAATTAGTGTTTGTGCCAAGTAGAACCGTTGGGAAGACTTGGGGAAAGTCTTGTTGAACTTGCTGTAAAAAACAGAAACTTTAGCACTCACGAGAACTGCTGTCATTTTTATTTGAAGAGTGATATTTAGTTCATTATTTTTGAAGATGATTAATAGATAAATTCCTCACGTCCAGCAATTTATTTTAGAATTTTTGGGGTTCCAGATCTTGCGCTAGCTACAGATTACTACAGACTGTTCTGTTTTTGACAGATTCTGTTTTTCGTGTGTTGTTTGCTTATTTTGCTGAATCTATGGCTAGTAAAATAGTTTATAATCCATAGAGAAGTTGGAATACAGTAGTTTTAACACCAATATAAATAAATAATAAGTTCATTACAGTACCTTGAAGTGGTCTTTTGTTTTCTTTCGCTAACGGAGCTCACGAGTTATCTATTTTGAGTTTTGTGTTGTGAAGTTTTCAAGTTTTGGGTGAATTCTTTTGATGGATTCCCGTAGCATGCACGTATGGTGAACCGTTATGTGATGAAGTCGGAGCATGATTTATTTATTGATTGTCTTCCTTATGAGTGCCGGTCGGGGACGAGCGATGGTCTTTTCCTACCAATCTATCCCCCTAGGAGCATGCGCGTAATACTTTGATTTGATAACTTCTAGATTTTTGCAATAAGTATATGAGTTCTTTATGACTAATGTTGAGTCCATGGATTATACGCACTCTCACCCTTCCACCTTTGCTAGCCTCTCTAATACCGCGCACCTTTCACCGGTATGATACACCTACCATATACCTTCCTCAAAAAAGCCACCATACATACCTATTATGGCATTTCCATAGCCATTCTGAGATATATTGCCATGCGACTTTCCACCGTTCCGTTCATGACACATTTATCATTGTCATATTGCATATCCCGGTACACCGCCGGATGCATTCACATAGAGTCATATTTTGTTTTAAGTATCGAGTTGTAATTGTTGAGTTATAAGAAAAATAGAAGTGTGATGATCATCATTATTAGAGCATTGTCCCAGTGAGGAAAGAATGATGGAGACTATGGTTCTCCCATAAGTCGGGATGAGACTCTGGACGAAAAATAAAATAAAAAAAGAGAGGCCAAAGAAGCCCAAATAAAAAGAGGCCGTAAAAAAGAGAAAAGGCCCAAATAAAAAAATATAAAAAAATGATGAGAGAAAAAGAGAGAAGGGACAATGTTACTATCCTTTTACCACACTTGTGCTTCAAAGTAGCACCATGATCTTCATAGTAGAGAGTCTCTCATGTTATCCCTTCATATACTAGTGGGAATTTTACGTTATAGAACTTGGCTTGTATATTCCAATGATGGGCTTCCTCAAAATTTCCCTAGGTCTTCATGAGCAAGCAAGTTGGATGCACACCCACTTAGTTTCTTTTTGAGCTTTCATATACTTATAGCTCTAGTGCATCCGTTGCATGGCAATCCCTACTCACTCACATTGATATCTATTGATGGGCATCTCCATAGCCCGTTGATACACCTAGTTGATGTGAGACCATCTTCTCCTTTTTTGTCTTCTCCACAACCACCATTCTATTCCACCTATAGTGCTATATCCATGGCTCACGCTCATGTATTGCGTGAAGATTGAAAAAGTTTTGAAAAAGTTAGAGTATGAAACAATTGCTTGGCTTGTCATCGGGGTTGTGCATGATTTAAATACTTTGTGTGGTGAAGATGGAGCATAGCCAGACTATATGATTTTGTAGGGATAACTTTCTTTGGCCATGTTATTTTGAGAAGACATAATTGCTTTGTTAGTATGCTTGAAGTATTATTATTTTTTATGTCAATATAAACTTTTGTCTTGAATCTTTCTAATCTAAATATTCATACCACAATTAAGAAGATTTACATTGAAATTATTCCAAGTAGCACTCCGCATCAAAAATTCTCTTTTTATCATTTACCTACTCGAGGACGAGCAGGAATTAAGCTTGGGGATGCCTGATACGTCTCCAACGTATCTATAATTTTTGATTTTTCCATGCTATATTATCTACTGTTTTGGACTATATTGGGCTTTATTTTCCACTTTTATATTATTTTTGGGACTAACCTATTAACCGGAGGCCCAGCCCAGAATTGCTGTTTTTTGCCTATTTCAGTGATTCAGATAAACGGAATATCAAACGGAGTCCAAACGGAATAAAATCTTCGGGAACGTGATTTTCTCACCGAACGTGATCCAGGAGACTTGGACCCTGCTCCAAGGAACAAAAGAGGCGGTCACGAGGGTGGGGGGCGCCCCCCTAGGGCGCGCCCCCTGCCTCGTGGGCCCCTCGTTGCTCCTCCGGCGTACTTCTTCCTCCTATATATACCCATGTACCCCCAAACTATCAGAACGGTAGCCAAAAACCTAATTCCACCGCCACAACTTTCTGTATCCACGAGATCCCATCTCGGGGCCTGTTCCGGAGCTCCGCGGAAGAGGGCCGTCATCACGGAGGGCTTCTACATCATCATAGCCTCTCCGATGAAGTGTGAGTATTTTACCTCAGACCTTCAGGTCCATAGTTAGTAGCTAGATGGCTTCTTCTCTCTCTTTGAATCTCAATACAAAGTCCCCCCCCTCTCTTGTGGAGATCTATTCGATGTAATCTTCTTTTTGCAGTGTGTTTGTTGAGACCGATGAATTGTGGGTTTATGATCAAGTCTATCTATGAATAATATTTGAATCTTCTTTGAATTCTTTTATGTATGATTGGTTATCTTTCAAGTCTCTTCGAATTATCCGTTTGGTTTGGCCAACTAGATTGGTAGTTCTTGCCATGGGAGAAGTGCTTAGCTTTGGGTTCGATCTTGCGGTGTCCTTACCCAGTGACAGAAGGGGCAGCAAGGCACGTATTGAGTCGTTGCCATCGAGGATAACAAGATGGGGTTTATTTCATATTGCATGAATTTATCTCTCTACATCATGTCATCTTGCTTAAGGCGTTACTCTGTTTTTAACTTAATACTCTAGATGCATGCTGGATAGCGGTCGACGAGTGGAGTAATAGTAGTAGATGCAGAATCGTTTCGATCTACTTGTCATGGACGTGATGCCTATATACATGATCATGCCTAGATATTCTCATAACTATGCTCAATTCTATCAATTGCTCAACAGTAATTTGTTCACCCACCGTAGAATACTTATGCTCTTGAGATAAGCCACTAGTGAAACCTATGGCCCCCGGGTCTATTCTCATCATATCAATCTCCATTACTTTAATCTTGCTTTGCTTTTTTACTTTGCCTTTACTTTTTACTTTGCATCTTTATACCAAAAATACCAAAAATATTATATCTATCAGATCTCACTCTCGTAAGTGACCGTGAAGGGCTTGACAACCCCTAATCGCGTTGGTTGCGAGTAGCTATAGCTTTGTGCAGGTACGAGGGACTTGAGCGTGGGCTCCTACTGGATTGATACCTTGGTTCTCAAAAACTAAGGGAAATACTTACGCTACTCTACTGCATCATCCCTTCCTCTTCGGGGAAAACCAACGCAAGCTCAAGACGTAGCAATAAGGCACCATCTAAATCCGTTGAGACGAAACCATATAAACTTTGGTTTGGAAAGAAACCGAAACTGTCATTTCTTAAAGTTTGGGGTTGCAATGCTTATGTGAAAAAGCTTCAACCTGATAAGCTCGAACCAAAATAGGAGAAGTGCGTCTTCATAGGATACCCAAAAGAAACTGTTGGGTACACCTTCTATCATAGATCCAAAGGCAAGATATTTGTTGCTAAGAATGAATCCTTTCTAGAGAAGGAGTTTCTCTCAAAAGAAGTGAGTGGGAGGAAAGTAGAACTTGATCAGGTAGTTGTACCTTCTCTTGAATTGGAAAGTAATTCATCATAGAAATAAGTTCTAGTGATGCCTACACCAATTAGTGAGGAAGCTAATGATGATGATCATGAAACTTCAGATCAAGTTACTACCGAACCTCGTAGGTCAACCGGAGTACGTTCCGCACCAGAGTGGTACGGTAATCCTGTTCTAGAAGTAATGTACCAGACCATGACGAACCTACGAACTATGAGGAAGCGGTGGTGAGCCCAGATTCCGTGAAATGGCTTGAGGCCATGAAATCTGAGATGGGATCCATGTATGAGAACAAAGTGTGGACTTTGGTTGACTTTCCCGATGATCGGCAAGCCATAGAGAATAAATGGATCTTCAAGAAAAAGACTGACACTGATGGTAATGTTACTATCTACAAAGCTCGACTTGTTGCAAAAGGTTTTCGACAAGTTCAAGGAGTTGACTACGATGAGACCTTCTCACCCGTAGCGATGCTTAAGTCTGTCCGAATCATGTTAGCAATTGCCGCATTTTATGATAATGAAATCTGGCAAATGGACGTCAAAACTGCATTCCTCAATGGATTTCTTAAAGAAGAGTTGTATATGATGCAACCTGAAGGTTTTGTCGATCCTAAAGGTGCTAAGAAAGTGTGCAAGCTCCAGCGATCCATTTATCGACTGGTGCAAGCCTCTCAGAGTTGGAATATACACTTTGATAGTGTGATAAAAGCATATGGTTTTATACAGAATTTTGGAGAAGCCTGTATTTACAAGAAAGAAAGTGGGAGCTCTTTTGCATTTCTAATATTATATGTGGATGACATATTGTCGATTGGAAATGATATAGAATTTCTGGATAGCATAAAAGGATACTTGAATAAGAATTTTTCAATGAAAGACCTCGGTGAAGCTGCTTATATATTGGGCATCAAGATCTATAGAGATAGATCAAGACGCTTAATTGGACTTTCACGAAGCACATACCTTGATAAAGTTTTGAAGAAGTTCAAAATGGATTAGTCAAAGTAAGGGTTCTTGCATGTGTTACAAGGTGTGAAGTTGAGTCAGACTCAATGCCCGACCACTGCAGAAGATATAGAGAAAATGGAAGTCATTCCCTATGCCTCAGCCATACATTCTATCATGTATGCAATGCTATGTACCAGACCTGATGTGTGCCCTGCTATAAGTTTAGCATGGAGGTACCAAAGTAATCTAGGGGTGGATCACTGGACAGCGGTCAAGAACATCCTGAAATACCTGAAAAGGACTAAGGATATGTTTCTCGTTTATGGAGGTGACAAAGAGCTTATCATAAATGGTTATGTCGATGCTAGCTTTGACACTGATCCAGATGACTCTAAGTCACAATCCGGATACGTATTTATATTGAATAGTGGAGCTGTTAGTTGGTGCAATTCCAAGCAAAGCGTCGTGGCGGGATCTATGTGTGAAGCGGAGTATAGCTGCTTTGGAAGCAGCAAATGAAGGAGTCTGGATGAAGGAGTCCATATCTGATCTAGGTGTAATACCTAGTGCATCGGGTCCAATGAAAATCTTTTGTGACAATACCGGAGCAATTGCCTTAGCGAAGGAATCCAAATTTCACAAGAGAACCAAACACATCAAGAGACGCTTCAACTACCTCCGTGCAAGTCAAGGAGGGAGACCTAGACATTTGCAAAATACATACGGATCTGAATGTTGCAGAACCATTGACTAAGCTCTTCCACGAGCAAAACATGATCAGCACCAAGAGTGCATGGGTGTTAGAATCATTACAATGTAATCTAGATTATTGACTCTAGTGCAAGTGGGAGACTGAAGGAAATATGCCCTAGAGGCAATAATAAAGTTGTTATTTTATATTTCCTTATATCATGATAAATGTTTATTATTCATGCTAGAATTGTATTAACCAGAAACTTGATACATGTGTGAATACATAGACAAAACAAAGTGTCCCTAGTGTGCCTCTACTTGACTAGCTCGTTAATCAAAGATGGTTAAGTTTCCTGACCATAGACATGTGTTGTCATTTGATGAATGGGATCACATCATTAGGAGAATGATGTGATGGACAAGACCCATTCGTTAGCTTAGCATAATGATCGTTAAGTTTTATTGCTATTGCTTTCTTCATGACTTATAAATATTCCTTTGACTATGAGATTATGCAACTTCTGAAGACCGGAGGAACACCTCGTGTGCTATCAAACGTCACAACGTAATTGGGTGATTATAAAGATGTTCTACAGGTGTCTCTGAAGGTGTTTGTTGGGTTGCATAGATCGAGATTAGGATTTGTCACTCTGAGTATCAAAGAGGTATCTATGGGCCCTCTCGATAATGCACATCATGATAAGCCTTGCAAGCAGTGTGACTAATGAGTTATTTGCGGGATGATGCAGTACGAAACGAGTAGAGACTTGCCGGCAACGAGATTGAACTAGGTATGAAGATACCGATGATCGAATCTCGGGCAAGTAACATACCGATGACAAAGGGGATGATGTATGTTGTCATTATGATTTGACCAATAAAGATCTTCATATAATATGTAGGAACCAATATGAGAATCCAGGTTCCGCTGTTGGTTATTGATCGGAGATGTGTCTCGGTCATGTCTACATAGTTCTCGAACCCGTAGGGTCCGCACGCTTAATGTTCGATGACAATTTGTAATATGAGTTATGTGTTTTGGTGATCGAAGATTGTTTGGAGTCCCGGATGAGACCAAGGACATGACGAGGAGTCTCAAAATGGTCAAGAGGTGAAGATTGTTATATTGGATGATAATATTCAGACACCGGAATAGTTTCGGAGCGTTTCAGATATTTTTCGGAGTATCGAGGGGTTACCGAAATCCCCCCAGGAAAGTAATGGGCAACATGGGCCATAGGGGAGAGAGAGGGGAGCCCACAAGGGGTGTCCCCCCCATTGGCAGTCCCAATTAGACAAGGGGAAGGGGGCGCGGCCCCCCTTTCCTTCTCCCTCTCCTCCAAAAGAAAGGAAGGGGGCGACTAGGACTAGGAGTCCAAGTCGGTCCCCCCCCATGGCACGCCCCTAGGGCCGGCCTCCTCCCTCTCTTCCTTTATATACAGGGGCAGGGGAACCCCGAAGCACATCAATTGTTCTCTTAGCCGTCTGCGGTGCCCCCCCTCGACAGTTTACTCCTCCGGTCATATTGTCGTAGTTCGTAGGCGAATCCCTGCGTGGATCACATCACCATCACCATCACCACGCCGTCGTGCTGAGGAAACTCTCCCCTGACACTTTGCTGGATCAAGAGTTCGAGGGACGTCATTGAGCTTAATGTGTGCTGAACTCGGAGGTGTCATACATTTGGTGCTTGATCGGTTGAATCGCGAAGACGTTCGACTACGTCAACCGCATTAAGTTAACGCTTCCGCTTTCGGTCTACGAGGGTAAGTGGACACACTCTCCTCCTCTCGTTGCTATGCATCTCCTAGATAGTCTTGCGTGATCGTAGGATTTTTTTTGAAATTGCATACTACGTTCCCCAACATGTATCACCATCTCTTTGCCGAACTAGTGCACCTATACAATTTACCATTGTATTGGTTGTGTTGGGGACACAATAGATTTCTTGTATTTGATTGCAGGGTTGTTTGAGAGAGACAATCTTCATCCTACACCTCCCACAGATTGATAAACCTTAGGTCATCCACTTGAGGGAAATTTGCTATTGTCCTACAAAACTCTGGGCTTGGAGGCCCAACAGAGTCTATAAGAAATTAAGTTGCATAGTAGACATCAACCTTTTTTTTCTGCCGCTGTTTCCAGGGAGGTGAGTGCTTGAAGGTATATCTTTACTTCTTGCAATTGAATCTTTTAGTTTCTTGTTTTATCACTAGTTTGGTTTGTAAAATAAAACTACAAAAAGTGGAATTAAGGTTGCCTCAAATGCTTTATCTTTATAATGTCTTTCTTGAAATGATATATTGGAAAATTGTGCCAAAGTGTTAGAAGAAGAATTCAATAAAATATATGGCATAAAATCTTTGAATGATAAGCATGATTGCAATGTTTTTAGTGTGCTTGCTATGAATATCCATGATACTAATGATGAGTGCACTAGTAGTCATGATAAAAAGGTTTCTTATAAGCATGCCAATTATTTTGGCGAACATAGATCTTGTGAAAACATGCCAATAAGAGATGATATATTTTGTAAGAAGCATAAATATCAGAGAACCCAATGGTTTGTTAAGACGCTAGATGAGTATGCTAGATAATTATGTTCCCTTCTTCCCATTACTTGTAAAGTTTGCAATGAAGGTGTTCATTTTAATTTTCAATGCATACAATTATATTAGTGAATCACATACAAATATTGTGATGATATGACCACCCTTGAGCATTATAATGAACTTAGTCTGTTTTGGGGGTATGAAGAAGTGGAACATACAAGTAATTGGCTTGAAGGTTTAATTCTCATGAAAGCTCTTGAATTTGATCTAAAGGAAATTTATATGTATTGTGTGGTAAATTGCAATGGGAATGTTTATCTTGCCAATTATATAAAGACGGGAAAACTAATGGAATATGAAGAGAATACTAATGAAAGGGAAAAGATTTCCCAATACCCTCCTATTGTTTCTCATGATGAATCATGTGACGAGGAGGAGCTTCCTACCCAACCAATCTCTTCAACAAGAAGGCGAGAAAAATTGATTGAACCCACACATAGTGTGGTGAAGAAGAAGAATAAGAAAATAGGGAGAAGCAAAGGTAAAAAGGTATCTCTCCCAAATAATTTTGCACCTATTATTGTTGTGACTCATGAGAATGAATCAAAAATAACTGTGGAAGATGATACACTTAATGATGATATTGTTTTTTTTTTGTCTTATGGCATAAAGTCTAAAAGAACTATTAAAGATGATTTTGGTATGCCTATTACTTGCTATGATAATTATGATTGGGAAGATAGTGACACTTCTTATAATCTTGAGAATCTTTTTGGCACCAACTTGAAAAATTATGATGATGGTAATTTTTATACTATTGGTGCTATTCATACTATTAATGATAAGAGTGATTATGCTAATTATATGCAAAACTACAAGCTTGGGATGCTATGTTGTGACACCCTGGTTTTTGCAATTTTTCTTTCTCTGGAGTTGATTGCAAATTTGGTTTGAAATTGAGTTTTTGAATTAACTCATTTGGACTTAGCACTTGGGAATTGTTTTGATTTTCACCCAAGTGACTCCACGCACTCCCAAAAACATCTCTTGCTCTCTCATATCTCAAAATATATCCATGGGAATGTTTTTTCTCAAAAGCAAAATATTCATTTTCTCTCTGAAAATGAATGATTTTCACTTCTGCTCCAAAGCAACCCCTATTTTTCTTGCTCCCAAAAATCTGAGAAAATTACCAAATATTATTTGGACCATGCCTCATCATCCCATGCAAAAATATCCTATGGTCATGTGGACTATTTTTGCTGTAGAAAATCATTTTCATTCTGGTCAGAGATGGTACTTTGTGAAGCAAGTATATGTTTGACTAATCTCCTTGAGCTAAAAATTTTATGGCTTGATGCCCTTCATAACTAACCCTTAATACCCAAGTTTCAGCTCCTAACTCTCTCCAGAATTCTCTCAAATGGCCTCAACAGTTTTGTCCAGAAACTTGCCAAGAAGCTCAAGTCTATTCCTGTCGACCTGGCTTTGATCCAACACCACAAAATGACTAAACCTTGCAAAGACAAGGCACCAGACATGATTTAAATCTTCGGGCGCACCGCGTTGCACCAGTGCACGCCATGACCATGCGAATCCAATGCCAGGTAGGTGTTCGACGCGCTCTGAGCGCCGACCGAGCCACTGCTCTGCCCGTGCACTCACCTCCGGCCATTCTAGCATGTCATTCACCTCCATCTATCTCGACCCGTCCCCATGACCACTCGCTGGAGCTCCCCGATGCTGGCGACAGCCACTGCAGACACGGACACGGCGGAGCAGAGAGCACAGTACGCCCGTGTGCTCGAGCCGTCTCCCTCTCGCGTCCTCTACTTGGTTCCTTCCCTCCACTGTGACCGTGTGAGCTCCATGACCTCTTCCATCCACCCTGAGCTCCATTCGTCACTGCTCGACGCCCCAGAAGCCTCTCCAATGATCTCGAGCCCCTCCTCACCCGCGCCTATATATAGGCCCCTTCCCGAGCTTCTCTGGCCACCCCACCCACCTCTTCTGATCTCAAAACATCTAGTAGAAGACCGCGGCTAGGCTGGGCGGGCCTCTGGCCGCCGTTCTACACTGGAGCTCGCCGCCGATCCCCTTCGGTGTTCTGCTTCCTCGGGCGCTCCTTGTCTTCTTCCAACCTCTTCAGTGTGTTCATGGCTTCTTCTTGGTCGAGGCGGTGCTGCTGGAGCTCTTCCACCTCGCTGGAATTGCCAACTCCAACGAGCCCTCTCCGCTATCGCCTCTGGAGAAGATTGCTACCTCTTGAGCACTGCGTTGGTTTTCCCTTGAAGAGGAAAGGGTGATGCAGCAAAGTAGCGTAAGTATTTCCCTTAGTTTTTGAGAACCAAGGTATCAATCCAGTAGGAGGCTACGAGCGAGTCCCTCGCACCTACACAAAACAAATAAATCCTCGCAACCAACGCGATAAGGGGTTGTCAATCCCTACATGGTCACTTACGTGAGTGAGATCTGATAGATATGATAAGATAATATTTTTGGTATTTTTATGATAAAGATGCAAAGTAAAATAAAAGGCAATGAAAATAACTAAGTATTGGAAGATTAATATGATGAAGATAGACCCGGGGGCCATAGGTTTCACTAGTGGCTTCTCTCAAGAGCATAAGTATTTTATGGTGGGTGAATAAATTACTATTGAGCAATTAACAGAATTGAGCATAGTTATGAGAATATATAGGTATGATCATATATATAGGCATCACGTCCGAGACAAGTAGACCGACTCCTACCTGCATCTACTACTATTACTCCACACATCAACCGCTATCCAGCATGCATCTAGAGTATTAAGTTCATAAGAACAGAGTAATGCCTTAAGCAAAATGACATGATGTAGAGGGATAAATTCATGCAATATGATAAAAAAAACATCTTGTTATCCTCGATGGCAACAATACAATACGTGCCTTGCTGCCCCTACTGTCACTGGGAAAGGACACCGCAAGACTGAACCCAAAGCTAAGCACTTCTCCCATTGCAAGAAAGATCAATCTAGTAGGCCAAACCAAACTGATAATTCGAAGAGACTTGCAAAGATAACCAATCATACATAAAATAATTCAGAGAAGATTCAAATATTGTTCATAGATTAAACTTGATCATAAACCCACAATTCATCGGTCTCAACAAACACACCGCAAAAGAAGATTACATCAAATAGATCTCCACAAGAGAGGGGGAGAACTTTGTATTGAGATCCAAAAATAGAGAAGAATCCATCTAGCTAATAACTATGGACCCGTAGTTCTGAGGTAAACTACTCACACTTCATCGGAGAGGCTATGGTGTTGATATAGAAGCCCTCCTTGATTGATGCCCCCTCTGGCGGAACTCCGGAACAGGCCCCAAGATGGGATCTCGTGGATACAGAAAGTTATGGCGGTGGAATTAGGGTTTTGGCTCCGTATCTGATCGTTTGGGGGTATGTAGGTATATATAGGAGGAAGAAGTACGTCGGTGGAGCAACAGGGGGCCCATGAGGGTGGAGCGCACGCCTGGAGGGGGTAGGCGCTCCCCCTACCTCGTGGCCTCCCTGTTGGTTGCTTGACGTAGGGTCCAAGTCTCCTGGATCATGTTCGGTGAGAAAATCACGTTCCCGAAGGTTTCATTCCGTTTGGACTCCGTTTGATATTCCTTTTCTTCGAAACCCTAAAATAGGCAAAAAACAGCAATTCTGGGCTGGGCCTCCGGTTAGTAGGTTAGTCCCAAAAATAATATAAAAGTGTATAATAAAGCCCAATAATGTCCAAAATAGTAGATAATATAGCATGGAGCAATCAAAAATTATAGATACATTGGAGACGTATCAAGCATCCCCAAGCTTAATTCCCGCTCGTCCTCGAGTAGATAAGTGATAAAAACAGAATTTTTGATGTGGAATGCTACTAGGCATAATTTCAATGTAATTCTTCTTAATTGTGACATGAATATTCAGATCCGAAAGATTCAAGATAAAATTTTAATATTGACATAGAAATAATAATACTTCAAGCATACTAACTAAGCTATTATGTCTTCTCAAAATAACATGGCCAAAGAAAGTTCATCCCTACAAAATCATATAGTTTAGTCATGCTTCATTTTCATCACACAAGAATGCTCTCATCATGCACAACCCCGATGACAAGCCAAGCAATTGTTTCATACTTTACTAATCTCAAACTATATGAGAGTGAGCCATGGATATAGCACTATGGGTGGAATAGAGTATAATGATGGGGGTTATGTGGAGAAGACAAAAAGGAGAAAGTTTCACATGAACGAAGCTAATCAATGAGCTATGGAGATGCTCGTCGATTGATGTTAATGCAAGGAGTAGGGATTGCCATGCAACGGATGCACTAGAGCTATAAATGTATGAAAGCTCAACAAAAGAAACTAGTGGGTATGCATCCAACTTGCTTGCTCACCAAGACCTAGGGTACTTGAGGAGGCCCATTGTTGGAATATACAAGCCAAGTTCTATAATGAAAAATTCCCACTAGTATATGAAAGTGACAAAACAAGAGACTCTCTATCATGAAGATCATGGTGCTACTTTGAAGCACAAGTGTGGAAAAGGATAGTAGCATTGTCCCTTTTTATTTCTTTTTTTGGGCCTTCATCTTTTTTTGGCCTTTCTCTCTTTATTTTTTTATTGGGACAATGCTCTATTAAATACTGATCATCACACTTCTATTTATTTACAGCTCAATGATTACAACTCGATACTAGAACAAGGTATGACTCTATATGAATGCCTCCGGCGGTGTACCGGGATATGCAATGAATCAAGTGTGACATGTATGAAAGAATTATGAACGGTGGCTTTGCCACAAATACGATGTCAACTACATGATCATGCAAAGCAATATGACAATGATGAACGTGTCATGATAAACGGGATGGTGAAAAGTTGAATGGCAATATATCTCGGAATGGCTATGGAAATGCCATAATAGGTAGGTATGGTGGCTGTTTTGAGGAAGATATAAGGAGGTTTATGTGTGAAAGAGCATATCATATCACGGGGTTTGGATGCACCGGCGAAGTTTGCACCAACTCTCAATGTGAGAAAGGGCAATGCATGGTACCGAAGAGGCTAGCAATGATGGAAGGGTGAGAGTGCGTATAATCCATGGACTCAACATTAGTCATAAAGAACTCACATACTTATTGCAAAAATCTACAAGTCATCAAAAACCAAGCACTACGCGCATGCTCCCTGGGGGATAGATTGGTAGGAAAAGACCATCGCTCGTCCCCAACCGCCACTCATAAGGAGGACAATCAAAGAACACCCCATGTTTCAAATTTGTTACATAACGTTTACCATACGTGCATGCTACGTGACTTGCAAACTTCAAAACAAGTATTTCTCAATTTCGCAACTACTCAACTAGCACAACTTTAATATCACTACCTCCATATCTCAAAACAATCATCAAGCATCAAACTTCTCTTAGTATTCAACACACTCATAAGAGAATTTTATTATTAATCTTGTATACCTAGCATATTAGGATTATTTAAGTAAATTACCATGATATTTAAGACTCTCAAAATAATCTAAGTGAAGCATGAGAGATCAATAGTTTCTATAAAACAAATCCACCACCGTGCTCTAAAAGATATAAGTGAAGTACTAGAGCAAAACTATATAACTCAAAAGGTATAAGTGAAGCACATAGAGTATTCTAATAATTTCCGAATCATGTGTGTTTCTCTTAAAAGGTGTGTACAGCTAATATTATTGTGGCAAACTAAAAATCAAAGACTCAAATCATACAAGACGCTCCAAGCAAAACACATATCATGTGGTGAATAAAATATAGCTCCAAGTAATGTTACCGATAGAAGTAGACGAAAGAGGGGATGCCTTCCGGGGCATCCCCAAGCTTTGGCTCTTAGGTGTCCTTATATTATCTTGGGGGTGCCATGGGCATCCCCAAGCTTAGGCTCTTTCCACTCCTTGTTCCATAATCCATCAAATCTTTACCCAAAACTTGAAAACTTCACTACACAAAACTTAAAGTAGAAAATCTCGTGAGCTCTGTTAGCGAAAGAAAACAAAAGACAACTTCAAGGTACTGTAATTAACTCATTCTTTATTTATATTGGTGTTAAACCTACTGTATTCCAACTTTTCTATGGTTTATAAACTATTTTACTAGCCATAGATTCATCAAAATAAGCAAACAACACACGAAAAAACAGAATCTGTCAAAAACAGAACAGTCTGTAGTAATCTGTAGCTAGCACAAGATATGGAACCTCAAAAATTCTAAAATAAATTGCAGGACGTTATGAATTTACCTATTAATCATCTTCAAAAATAATTAACTAAATATCACTTTCCAAATAAAAATGGCAGCAGTTCTCGTGAGCGCTAAAGTTTCTGTTTTTTACAGCAGGATTAACAAGACTTTCCCCAAGTCTTCCCAACGGTTCTACTTGGCACAAACACTAATTAAAAACAAAAAACACAACCAAAACAGAGGCTAGATAAATTATTTATTAGTAAACAGGAGCAAAAATTAAGGAATAAAAATAAAATTGGGTTGCCTCCCAACAAGCGCTATCGTTTAACGCCCCTAGCTAGGCATAAAAAGCAAGGATAGATCTAAGTATTGCCATCTTTGGTTGGTAATTCTTCAATGAGGCATCTACCATCTTTAGGAATTTCGTTCTTTTTATTGATTATAAAACTTTTAGGCACAAGACCGAAAAAATCATAAGCAGCAAATGGTTCCTTAATAATAGCAAAAAGATTAGGATGAACACTTATAGATTTGAGATCCGCGGTTTCTTTGCTAGAGGATTCACCTTTATTTTTAGGAACATACATAAGCTTGGCAATTTTCATCGGAGGACTTGGATTATTCTTTACGGCAGAAAAAGTGGTTCCCAAGTTGGTAATGATACCCTCAAGTTTATCGATTCTAGTGGAATCATGATTTATTCTTTCATTAACTATAGGTTCCTTCTCTTTAATATTTTTCAAAGTTACTCCTACTTTAGATCCATATTGGGTAATTTGGTTGTGGATCTTTTTATCGAAATTTTCAATTAACTCAACGGTAGCAACTTTATTTTCAATAATTTCAAGTTTTTGCATTACATGCTCCAAAGTTAACATAGTTCCATTAACGAAAAGAGGTGGTGAGCCAAACAAATCTATCATAGCATTGTAAGAATCAAAAGTATTGCTACCCAAGAAGTTCCCTCCGGTAATGGTATCAAGGATATATCTGTGCCAAGGAGTAACGCCTACATAAAAATTGCGAAGAAGAATGGAAGTAGATTGCTTCCTGGTAGATCTATTTTGAGCATTGCAAATTCTATACCAAGCGTCTTTTAGATTTTCTCCCTCCCTTTGCTTAAAATTTAGAACTTCATTCTCGGGAGACAACGGAGAAGATAGAGGACTCGCCATAACGACAAGCAAACAGGGAACGGGCAAAAAAAGGCAAACGGGAAAGAGAGGGAGGATAGAGAGAGAGAGAGGGCGAATAAAACGGCAAGGGTGAAGTGGGGGAGAGAAAAACGAGAGGCAAATGGCAAATAATGTAATGCGGGAGATAATGGTTTGTGATGGGTACTTGGTATGTTTGACTTTTGCGTAGACCTCCCGGCAACGGCGCCAAAAATCCTTCTTGCTACCTCTTGAGCACTGCGTTGGTTTTCCCTTGAAGAGGAAAGGGTGATGCAGCAAAGTAGCGTAAGTATTTCCCTCAGTTTTTGAGAACCAAGGTATCAATCCAGTAGGAGGCTACGCGCGAGTCCCTCGCACCTACACAAAATAAATAAGTCCTCACAACCAAAACGGTAAGGGGTTGTCAATCCCTACACGGTCACCTACAAGAGTGAGATCTGATAGATATAATAAGATAATATTTTTAGTATTTTTATGATAAAGATGCAAAGTAAAATAAAAGGCAATGAAAATAACTAAGTATTGGAAGATTAATATGATGAAGATAGACCTGGGGGCCATAGGTTTCACTAGTGGCTTCTCTCAAGAGCATAAGTATTTTACGGTGGGTGAACAAATTACTGTTGAGCAATTGACAGAATTGAGCATAGTTATGAGAATATCTAGGTATGATCATGTATATAGGCATCACGTCCAAGACAAGTAGACCGACTCCTGCCTGCATCTACTACTATTACTCCACACATCGACCGCTATCCAGCATGCATCTAGAGTATTAAGTTCATAAGAACAGAGTAACGCCTTAAGCAAAATGACATGATGTAGATGGATAAATTCATGCAATATGATAAAAAACCCATCTTGTTATCCTCGATGGAAACAATACAATACGTGCCTTGCTGCCCATATTGTCACTGGGAAAGGACACCACAAGATTGAACCCAAAGCTAAGCACTTCTCCCATTGCAAGAAAGATCAATCTAGTAGGCCAAACCAAACTGATAATTCGAAGAGACTTGCAAAGATAACCAATCATACATGTAGCGACCAGACCTCAAACAGTCTGATCTCTGTGCTCCGGTGTCATCCCTAGATCAGTAATGCTGACACCACATAGTACTCGGAGGTTTTATAACAGAGTAGCAATCACACACTCATTACATCGAGTGTCTCCATAGAGAACTTATTACAATAAATATGGCTTAAGGCCATCTAATAACAATAATAGCGGAAGGCTTGGAAGATAAGTGAGTCCATCAACTCCAACGGCATCACTGAGTATAGAACCACAACCTAAAAACTCCTTAATCGTCGTCTGAAAAGTCTGCAACATTAAAGTTGCAGCCCGAAACGGGTCAGCACATGGAATATGCTAACAAGGTAACACATAGAGAATAATGGAATGAAACAGCTATACTATATGCATATTTGGCTGGTGGAAAGCTCTATGGTTACAGTTTTGCGAAAAGCCAATGTTTCCCTACTTCAAAGGAATAAATTTAATTACTATCATGGTGGTTGTTAAACATTGAGAATGGTTGACAGCATTCTCAATCCCAATTAAGCATCATCATTAAACAAAGCCCAACAAAATTAATTTAGAGTAACATGTTGAGATTCACATGATAATCCAGGTACTAGATACTCAAGATGTCCATAACCGGGGACACGGCTAACCATGATTAGTTTATTACACTCTACAGAGGTTTGCGCACTTTTCCCCACAAGACTCGATCGCCTCCGTTTGGTTTCTCGCACTACAAGGTGTTTGAGAAACGGATGACCGAGACATAGTCTTTCCGAGGCGCTAGCACCTTATGATCGGATAGACCGTACCACCTACATCCCCTACATCTGCTAGTCTACCACTGTAAGAGTTCGCACGACTTAGTCAACTATGCTAGAGCCCATAATAGCTTGTGGCTGCACACGGAAGTTTCTAGTATGAATAGTCTCATGATCCCTTTGAGCCTGGGTAGCGGTCCAAAAGAAAACAGGCAAGTCCTGGAATACCCAGGTGCCTCAATCCACCCAGATGTGTGTTTAAGTTGCCACCTTAGATAAACCATTAATTAAAAATCTCACATCTGTCATGGATATCACTCACCCAATCCACGTCTACTAGCATAGCATGGCATAATAAGCAAACGTAGAAGTAACTCCCAAAGGTTTGATAATAAACAGGTAATAGGTACTACCTCAACTACTTCTCATCCCACAATTTAATTAGATCCTAATCATGCAATGTGTGAGGATTGATCTAATGCAATAAAACTGGGTAGTAGGAAAGGTATGATCAAAGTGTTACTTGCTTGCTGATGATCCGAGAAACCTAGCGATTCGAAGTAACAAGCGGCACACTCCGGGTACTCTATCACAAACAAACAAACAAGCATACAATAAGTACTCATCTAATGTACGGGTAAAACTCAAATAAGAGATCTAACCAGAAGGTTCAACTTAAGAACTCCGATTTGTAAAAAGAATCAAATCGAACGAAGCAACGAAAGTCAAACGACGAAAGAAAACAACTTCATTCTACTAATCTGGTTCTAGGGCAAATTTTACAGTTGCAAAAACTTGTTTAAGTTGGTTAAACGGATAGAGGGTTTCGATACGAAACTCTAGGCGCTTGAATCGCCTGATTCTGATAAATGAGCGAAAAGTTATACTAAAAAGAAAATCGGATCAGGAATCGCGATCAGAAAAATCGCGGATTAAATCCGAGAAAAAGAAAAACGACAAACGTTCGTTAGAACGAATGAACGGACGAATGCTCGCTATTTAAATAAACCGGAAAACCCGATCTATCTAAAAAACCAAATCTAAAAAAACGACGAAAAACCGACAGAAAAACCGAAAGGTTTTTCGAAAATAAAATAAAAAAACCGGCGCGGAAAATGAGGCGGCGGCGGACCTCGGGCGGCGTCTGGCGGCGGTGGCATCCGACGGCGACGGCGGCGGCTTGGGGTGGCTTGTGGCGGGGCTAGGGTTTGGCTGGGCCTCTACCCCGGCTTATATAGCCTAACGGGCCGGGAGTTCTAGTCGGACACGACCCTAGGTCGGTTCGTTGTTTTTTTAAATATTACGTGCAGAAGAAAAATAAAAAGAAATACTAAACAGACTCCAAAAATTCCGAAATAAATTTTCACGGGCTTCTAAAATCAAGCCGCAGAAGGTGCACATTTATTTGGGGCCTAAATGCAATTTTAAAAAACGCACATTTTTCCTAAATTCAAATAAAAGAACGAAAAACTCCGAAATAAAATCTTATTTGATTTTATTATTAAATCCTCAATATTTCTTTATTTTGGGAAAGTCATTTTATTCCCTCTCTCATAATTTTTGTAATAGAAATAATTGATGATGAAATAAATAAAATCAAATGATCCTATTCTCAAAATTTGAGAAAACTCAAATATGAAAATAATGAATTCCCCAACTCTCTCCATGGGTCCTTGAGTTGTGTAGAAATTCTAGGATCAAAACCAATCGCAAATAAAATATGATATGCAATTATGATCTAATGTATAACATTCCAAATTGAAAATTTGGGATGTTACAAACCTACCCACCTTAAGATGAATCTCGCCCTCGAGATTTGGGTTGGCTAGAAAATAGGTGAGGGTGGTCCTTGAGCAAATCTTCCTCCCGCTCCCAGGTGGCTTCATCCTCCGTGTGGTTGCTCCATTGAACTTTGCAAAATTTGATAACCTTGCTGCGAGTGACTCGGCTGGCAAACTCGAGAATCTTAATTGGTTTCTCCTCGTAGGTCAAATCGTTATCCAACTGAATAGTTTCCAATGGCACTGTATCTCTCAGGGGTATGTCAGCCATCTCCGCGTGGCACTTCTTCAACTGAGAAACGTGGAACACATCATGAACTCCAGACAATCCTTCGGGCAATTCCAACTTGTAGGCCACTTCTCCCATACTCTCCAAAACTCGGTATGGTCCTACAAATCGTGGCGCTAACTTTCCCTTAACACCAAAACGCTTTGTTCCCCGAAGTGGAGATACTCGAAGATAAGCTCTATCTCCAACTTCATAAACTGTCTCCTTCCTTTTAGAATCTGCATAACTCTTCTGTCTGGACTGGGCTATCTTGAGCCTATCGCGAATCAATTTCACCTTCTGTTCAGACTCCTTAATCAAGTCAGGTCCAAACAACTGGCAGTCTCCAACTTCATCCCACGATAACGGTGTCCTGCACCTTCTTCCGTACAAGGCTTCGAAAGGGGCCATCTTCAAACTAGCTTGATAGCTATTGTTGTAAGAGAACTCTGCATATAGCAAATTGTCGTACCAACTAGATTCGTAATCTAGCGCACAAGCTCTCAGCATATCCTCCAAAATATGATTGACTCTCTCGGTCTGTCCATATGTCTGTGGATGAAAAGCTGTACTAAATTCTAGCCTGGTTCCCAAAGTTTCGTGCAACTGCTTCCGGAACTTTGAGGTAAATTGGGTTCCTCTATCTGATACTATGCTCCTTGGAACTCCATGCAAACATATGATCCTGGTCATGTATATCTTTGCCAACTTAGCACTGGTGTAAGTGGTCTTTACCGGGATGAAATGAGCTACCTTCGTCAACCGGTCGACTATAACCCAAATCGAGTCATAGCCTGAACGAGTCCTGGGTAATCCCGTGATAAAATCCATGCCTAGCTTATCCCACTTCCATTCGGGTATCGGCTATGGTTGTAACAATCCTGCTGGCTTCTGATGCTCTGCCTTTACTCTCTGACACACATCACAGAATGCTACATACTCGACAATATCCTTCTTCATTCCGGTCCACCAGAAAATATCTTTCAGATCCATATACATCTTGGTATTTCCTGGGTGAATCGAATATGGTGAATCATGTGCCTCTTCCAGTATCAACTTCCTAATCTCCGGGTCATTGGGCACATAAACACGGTCTTCAAACCATAGGGTGTCATGCTCATCCTCACGAAATCCTTTAGCCTTTCATTTGCTCAGTTTCTCCTTAATATAGGTAATCTCCTCATCAGTCTTTTGAGCTTCTCTGATTCTATCCATCAAAGTTGACTGAATCTCCAATGCTGCTACATAACGTCCGGAACTATTTCCAAACATAGTTCACGAAGATTTTCTGTTACTCCATTGGCATTCCTCCCGTCATTAGTCTATTGACATGGCTCTTACGGCTCAATGTGTCAGCTACTACATTAGCCTTTCCAAGATGATAATGCAATCTCATATCATAATCCTTGATGAGCTCCAACCATCTCCTCTGTCTGAGGTTTAACTCCTTCTGTGTGAAAATGTATTTCAAACTCTTATGATCCGTGTACACCTCGCAATGATTTCCAATAAGGAAATGTCTCCATGTTTTCAATGCATGCACTACGGCTACTAACTCCAAATCATGCGTAGCATAATTCAACTCATGAGGTTTCAGTTGTCTTGAGGCATATGAAACAACTCTCCCTTCCTGCATAAGCACTGCTCCAAGTCCTCGACGTGAAGCGTCGCAATACACCTCATAATCCTTGGTCTGGTCTGGCAAAATCAACACTGGTGAGGTAACCAAATGTTCCTTCAACTCCTGGAAACTAGCCTCACATTCCTCCATCCATATGAACTTGGTATCTTTCTTCAACAACTCAGTCATAGGCTTCGCAATCTTTGAGAAATTCTCAATAAATTTCCGGTAGTATCCTGCGAGTCCCAGAAAACTCCGTATCTCTCCAACAGTGGTCGGTGCTTCCCATTTGGTCACGGTATCAACTTTAGCGGGATCTACTGCTATTCCTTCTCCGGATATAACGTGTCCAAGAAATCCTACTTCCTTCAACCAAACCTCACATTTGCTGAACTTAGCATATAATTGATGTTCTCTGAGCTTTCCAAGTACCAAACGCAAATGCTCCTTATGCTCCTCTTCATTCTTCGAGTAAACCAGGATATCATCAATGAACACTATGACGAGCTTATCCAAGAACTCCATAAACACTTTTTTCATCATGTTCATAAAATAGGCAGGTGCGTTAGTCAGACCAAATGACATAACGGTATACTCGTACAGCCCATACCTGGTGGTAAAAGTTGTCTTAGGTATATCCTGTTCTTGAATCTTTAATTGGTGGTACCCTGATCGCAGATCGATCTTGGAAAATACCTTAGCTCCTTGCAATCGATCAAACAGATCATTGATCATTGGTAGTGGGTACTTGTTCTTGATCGTAACTTCATGTAATCCTCGATAATCAACAACCATCCTTAACGATCCATCCTTCTTCTCCACTAGAAGTACTGGCGATCCCCAAGGCGAAGAACTTGGGCGAATATATCCTTTATCTAGTAACTCCTTAATCTGCTTCTTAATCTCCACCAAATCCTTTACTGGCATCCTATATGGTCTCTTTGATATGGGACCTGTGCCTAACAATAGCTCAATCAAAAACTCAATATCTCTATCCGGTGGCATGCCTGGCAACTCTTCTGGAAATACTTTAGGGAAATCCCTTACCACTAGTACTTCCTCCTGCACAACTCCTATTAAGCAATTTACTTGTGTCCTCTTTGGCACATGTCGGGATACATACTTGATCCTTCTCCCTTCTGGTGTGGTAAGAAAAATTGACTTACTAGCACATTCAATATTCCCTTCATACTTTGATAACCAATCCATGCCTAATATCACATCCAATCCTTAGGATTCCAATACTATTAGGTCTGAGGGAAAAACATAGTTACCAATCCTTAATGGTAACCGATCACACCATCGACTAGCCAAATATTCTGCTCCAGGCGAGGTTACTAACATGGGTGACCTAAGGGCTTGGGTTGACAGGCTATACTTATCCACAAATCCCCTTGAGATGTATGAATGCGATGCACCAATATCAAAAGAAGAGTGCAGTAAATGACTTAACCAAAAACTTACCTATTACTGCATCAGGCTGAGCTTCAACCTCCTCCACGCTAACGTGGTTCACCTGTCCCCTGTTGAAAGGGTTCGGCTTCTTCCCAGAGCTTCCATTGCCATTTCCATTTTGTAATTTAGGACATTCATTGGCATAATGTCTGGTCTTCGAACACTTAAAGCAAGTGACTTGGCTCAGGTCTTTCTTGGCTGGGGTTGATGGGTTGATGTGATTCTAGCCGTTGCTTCCTCCATTACCATTACCATTCCTGGTGCCATTGTGATTGTGCGAGCTACCTCCTCCATGGGTATGCTGAAAATGTCCTCCCGGTGTAGGGGTAAAACATGGCTTCTGCTGAGCTCCTGAATTGTATTTCCCTTGTCCATACTTCCTCTTGCGGTTCTCAATTTGCTGCTGCTTGCCTTCAATCATAAGAGCATGATCTACCAACTCCTTGTAGCGACCAGACCTCAAACAGTCTGATCTCTGTGCTCCGGTGTCATCCCTGGATCAGTAATGCTGACACCACACAGTACTCGAAGGATTTATAGCAGAGTAGCAATCACACATTTATTACATCGAGTGTCTCAAAAGAGAACTTATTACAATAAATATGGCTTAAGGCCATCTAATAACGATAACAGCGGAAGGCTTGGAAGATAAGTGAGTCCATCAACTCCAACGGGATCACTGAGTATAGAACCACGACCTAAAAACTCCTTAATCATCGTCTGAAAAGTCTGCAACATTAACTTTGCAGCCTGAAACGGGTCAGCACATGGAATATGCTAGCAAGGTAACACATAGAGAGTAATGGAATGAAACAGCTATACTATATGCATATTTGGCTGGTGGAAAGCTCTATGGTTACAGTTTTGTGTAAAGCCAATTTTTCCCTACTACAAAGGAATAAATTTATTTAACTATCATGGTAGTTGTTAAACATTGAGAATGGTTGACAGCATTCTCAATCCCAATTAAGCATCATCATTAAACAAACCCATAAAAATTTAATTTAGAGTAACATGTTGAGATTCACATGATAATCCAGGTACTAGATACTCAAGATGTCCATAACCGGGGACACGGCTAACCATGATTAGTTTATTACACTCTGGAGAGGTTTGCGCAATTTTCCCCACAAGACTCGATCGCCTCCGTTTGGTTTATCGCACTACATGGTGTTTGAGAAACAGATGACCGAGACATAGTCTTTCAGAAGCGCTAGCACCTTACGATCGGGTAGATTGTACCACCTACATCCCCTACATCTGCTAGTCTACCACTATAAGAGTTCGCACGACTTAGTCAACTATGCTAGAGCCCATAATAGATTGTGGCTGCACACGGAAGTTTCTAGTATGAATAGTCTCATGATCCCTTTGAGCCTGGGTGGCGGTCCAAAAGAAAACAGGCAAGTCCTGGAATACCCAGGTGCCTCAATCCACCCAGATGTGTGTTTAAGTTGCCACCTTAGATAAACCATTAATTAACAAAACTCACATCTGTCATGGATATCACTCACCCAATCCACGTCTACTAGCATAGCATGGCATAATAAGCAAACGTAGAAGCAACTCCCAAAGGTTTGATAATAAACATGTAATAGGTACTACCTCAACTACTTCCCATCTCACAATTTAATTAGATCCTAATCATGCAATTGTGAGGATTGATCTAATGCAATAAAACTGGGTAGTAGAAAAGGTATGATCAAAGTGTTACTTGCCTTGCTAATGATCCGCGAAACCTAGAGATCCGAAGTAACAAGCGGCGCACTCCGGGTATTCTATCGCAGACAAACAAACAAGCATACAATAAGTACTCATCTAATGCACAGGTAAAATTCAAATAAGAGATCTAACCAGAAGGTTCAACTTAAGAACTCCGGTTGGCAAAAGAATCAAATCGAACGAAGCAACGAAAGTCAAACGGCGAAAGAAAACAACTTCATTCTACAAATCTGGATCTAGGGCAAATTTTACTATAGCAAAATGTTGTTTAAGTTGGTTAAACGGATAGATGGTTTCGAGACGAAACTCTAGGCGCTTGAATTGCCTGATTCCGATAAACGAGCGAAAAGTTATACTAAAACGAAAATCGGATCAGGAATCACGATCAGAAAAATCGCGGATTTAATGCGAGAGAAAGAAAAAACGAGGAACGTTCGTTAGAATGAACGAACGAACGAACGCTCGCTATTTAAGTAAACCGGAAAAACCGATCTATTTAAAAAAAATCGACGGAAAAATCCGACGAAAACCGATCTATATTTAAAAAAACCGATGGCACGGAAGTCGAGGCGCGGCGAACCTCGGCGGCGCGGCCGCGGGCGGCGGCGGCGACGCGGGTAGCGAGGCGTGGCGGCGG